>NC_139905.1:32663731-32846369 GCF_905171665.1 Trachurus trachurus | reverse complement strand
AAAAAAAAAGCGGAGTGAAGAGAACAGGGAGGAGAGAAGTGATGGACAGATGGAGAGAGTTATGAAATGAAGGGAGGGAGGAAGGGTGTGGATTTTAAATTCACTCAACCCTGGAGCTAAGGACATCCTTTATATACACACCACCAGTACATGTTTAAAGGGATAGTTCACTCAAAATTGAAATTTCACTCATTATCTACTCACCCTCATGTGGACTAAGGGCTGGGAGAAGTTTCAGAGTCCTCCGTGGCTTCTCTGAGTTACAGCGGGGCTCCGTGCAGCACTGCATGTCCATATGACGGTTGCAAATGGATACCACTTTTCTTCGTCCAAAAAGACACACCAAAAACCATCCAAATACCTCCATACTGCTCGTATGTAATGTCCCTCTTGTATTGAAGCCCCGAAATGTGAAATTGTTCCGAAAAAAATTAAATAAGTCTATATTTCAAGCTTGTTTGTAGCGGAAGCTCCGCTTCCTGGTCCGTCCAAATCTCGCGAGATTTGTGCCGGCGTCAGTAATCGCACTGACGCCGGCCCATTTGCAACCATTATATGGACATGCACTGCTACGCCGAATACCTCCACAGCTTGAGGTCCCGCGGCGGTAAGTAGAAGCGCAATTTTCCGTGCATCTGGTTTTTCATCCAGCCCGAGAGCCTGCAGGTACAGCGTGAAGCGTTGCTTTAATGTCCTCCACTCACAGTCAACATTTCCAGTCCAATTCACTGCATCAGGCGGTTTCACGCGGTTTCACGCTTTCCATGACGAGTCTTTAGACCACTCCTGGTACCATCATGAGCTCACCAACGTGACTTTCTGCTTCCTCACTGTGCCAACCCCTTTTACCCGTGTAGCTGCCCTCTGGTGGCGGGAGGTTGCACCTATCACCACAACCCCCTGTAACTCAGAGATGCCACAGAGGACTCTGAAACTTCTCCCAGCCCTTAGTCCACATGAGGGTGAGTGGATAATGAGTGCAATTTGAATTTTGGGTGAACTATTCTTTTAACTAACTTTCTTTTGGGGAACACACAAAAAAAACCAAAAGACTTTACACATATGTTTGAAGCGTTTGTTGCTAATGTTAGCAAACATGAACTAATTCACATGTACATATATACAGAGCAGCGTTAGCTCTGCTTTTGGTCTCCACCAGCTCAGAGAAAACTAGCTGGATGTTTATCTGATAAACACTCCGCTATGTTCAGCCAGCTGCAAACTTAATCTGCCCTTGCTTCGGGGGCGGAGGTTATCACGCAGAGGGAACTGTTGGAGCATTTCTCATTGAGAACAGCAGCCTGATGATAAAGATAATTAACACTGATGAGAGCGGTGGCCAGTAAAGTAAAGTAAAGGGGGCTGGAACACTACAACAAGTTACAGTACAAGAAGGGAAAGCACCACACAGAACGTGATAGCTCTTTGGAAGTCCATCACTATGAATGACTCCTTTCTCATGCCAGCGGTCATGTGATCCATCATGAATATGAAAATATTGATTATAGCTGGTTGAAGTTGGACCAATGTGAGCAGTGTTTCCCACAGGCCGGGGATTTAGCTGTGGTGGTGGGTGGTGCAATGTGAGACCAATGTGCATGCGAACGCACAGTCCACATTGATCTCAGTTTAGAGCCAGAGGGAGGGCAACACACATTCTCTGTAGCTATCATTTACAGATGTCCCCTGAACACCTCGCATGGAGGCTGTCAGTAAACACAACAGTTTACTGAAGTTCCCTAAACACCTTACAGTGAAGGGTATTGGTAGATACTGATATTTACCTATGCCACCTTAAAGGGATAGTTCAACATTTTGGCATGTTGGCCCATTGCCATAATCCCTGTAGTTTTAGCAGTAGGTTCGTTAACTTTAACGGCGGAGCAGAGCCGTGAGCTGCTCAGAGCTACGCTACAGAGGCTCATGGAATTTCTTGGTTTCCCTAATAAAACTCATCAAATACACAATCCAACAACTCCAAAACGCTCTGGTGGACAAGTTGTGACCTGCACATTCACCGAGACCGCTTGCCGAAAAACTGCCCTCGACGGAGCGTTATGAGACAACTCTGTCTGGTAACGTTGTGTTATTATCTCATAGCGTGGTGAATGTGCAGCTCACAACTTGTCCACCAGAGCGTTGTGGAGTTGTTGGATTGTGTATTTGATGAGTTTGATGAGGGAAACCAAGAAATCCCATGAGCCTCCGTAGCGTAGCTCTGAGCAGCTCACGGCTCTGCTCCACCGTTCTAAAAATAGCTTGCACCGACAATTAAAGGTAACAAACCTACTGCCATGACTATAGGGATTATGGCAATGGGCCAATTTGCCAAAATGTTGAACTATCCCTTTAATGCCTCACATGCAGGCTGTTGTTAGGCATTTGAACTTACCAATGTTCCCTAAACGCCTCACATGTAGACTCAGTAACTGCAGTGCAGCAATTCAGACAGGTATGCAGCCAAAAATGAGTTTAGAAGACAAGATGAGATGTTCTAAGTTTTAGATTCAGTGCTAAAATTAGGGTTAAATAGGTTTAGTTTGATGGTAAGACAACGGTTTAAAGGATGATCATCACTCCTATCTGCAATAGTGACCTTATAATTACTGCAGTTTTAATAATATTAATAATCTTTATTGTCATCAGTGTGGAACTTTGTCTTTGGCTTTACAAATGATCATATAAAAACACAGTAAATAAGTAACGCATCATTCAATACACGTAACAATAAAAAGCGATACACATGGTTTCAGCCATGTGGTAGCCATTGGGCAAGAATTATATGAGCTCAGATGATCACATGGGTTTTATCTGTTTTAGATCAACTTATTTGCAAGCTGAAGCAAAGTTGAAAAGTTGAAAGGTTTCCCTCTGTAAACATCAATCACACTTTGTGGACCAACTTCCACCATATAAATAAAGTGATTTAGCTAATCCGGCTAAACTGTTAGCGTCTTTCCAATCTGTCTCATTGTGTTGTGTTTCTTTCCACAAACACAGCTACATGGCTGTAGCAGCAGTGTCACCATATTCCAGCCATCCCATCAGCCACTTTTGGTGAATACAATGTAATCACAACTGATAGAGTCAATTCAGCAAAGATCTTAGATGTAGATGTTTCCCCAGCACTGGGGGGGATCAGTACCTTATCCTTACTGTGACAGAGAGGACTCACACTCAATGAAAATCACATTGTTTACAATAGAAAAACCTTTTCTGCCTCCTGGCTTTCCTCAGCGTCACAATCAGGCCGTATAGCTGCCTTTTAAAGAGCAAAACACACAGGCATTTCTCTTTAAGGTCATTATTAGTATTGCACCTGGCAAAGCCATCACATACATAACAATGAACATCCAGCGCTGGAACAAGAGAGACTTGTTTCTTGTCACTGAGTGCGATTCCCCTCTCTGTCATCAGAGATGTGAGGCCAACACCCACGTAGTAAGAAAACCGATTTTCTTTCCTTTTAAGGTTCAGGTTGCTGTATCAATGGACTCAGAGGAAGGTGCTTATAAGGGTAGAAGCACAAGGATGTGTGTATGCATCACTGCTCAAATACTAGGCATCATACACTTGTACACATGTGCATACACTATACAAACCGGGTTCAGAACACACAATAGTCTGTACATGGCAGTGTGCAGTATAACCATGTATGTGGTGATTCTACTCCCTTGTTGAACCTGATTGGTTGTGTATGTTGTGAACATGTTCAAACCGAGGGCCTGTTGTATCTTATAGAAAACACATGGCTGCTGCAGTGTGTCAGGCTTTACCATACATGTGTTTTTCAGCTCCCTCTGCATGTGTGTGTGTGTGTGTGTGTGTGTGTGTGGGGACTGATGATTGAGTCTCATGTGTATCTCTGTGTGCGCCTGTAATTTTACGCATGTTTGGTACATGCGTCTAGCCTGCAGTGCTGCTTTCACACACGTTTCTCTCTCTCTCTCTTTCTTTTTTTTTTTCAACCCAGGCCACTTGAGTTTCCAGGACTGCTTTGTGACTTCAGGGGTGTGGAACGTAGCCGAGCTGGTCCGCGTGTCACAGAGTGAGTCACAGCTGTCATTTCTCCCGTCAATCTCTGGACAACACGCTCTGCCTGTCATTCCCAGTTACACTTCATACAGTCACTGTGGTGCAACACATCCCTCATACAACACATCACACTTTTGAATTCACATCAAGAAGATAAATGACTGTTGGAGTCATGAGGCTGCTGATATTTGATACTCTCCTTATCTTCAACAATGACTTGATCCTAATGACATTTATTTTTGTATTTTTTAAAAATCAAAATCCAGATGTATTGTTGTCTAAAACTATTAAATCACAACTTGTTCCAATGAACTCACAATATTTATTTTAACCCAGTACCACATAAACTGTCTGTTGCTGAAAACACTCACCAAAACACCAGAATGTGATCTAATCCACACTTGAAATTGCCCCCCCCCCCCCCCCCCCCAAAAAAAAAAAAGAACAATTTGTTCCTGTTTGACTAATGTTCGCTAAGAACTACAATGACCAGATGTTTTAGGACATTACTAAGGCATCTATTAAATGTGACAATATTTTTATGAGCCTTTTTAAAGCTTGGTCTCCTTGGGTTGGGACTGAGTGTGGTACAGGCATGTCAGGAAGTGTTTAGCGATGGAAGAAGACCCGCCTGATGTTTTGCACGTATAAGTGTAAGGTTACTCCATGAAAGGAGAGCGCTATTGTTTCAGGGCCCGAGCTTTTGAGTTTGGCTTTAAAACCATCATCAGGAGCAGTCTGGTGTCAGGAAACAACAGCCCATAAATACCAGGACACCAAACTGTGCCTGGTGATGGTTCTGAAGTAGAAGTGAAAACAAAGAGGCGGACTAGTGCCGACTTGGTTCTGCTCTTCTCATGAGCTACAGAGCCAAACTACAACACAACAGCATCACAACAATTCTTTCTGGAAATCAAGTTGTTATTATGTATGTTATCTGTAGCTGTAAACCTGATGGACTCTCCTCTGCAACCTGTGTGTGTGTGTGTGTGTGTGTGTGTGTGTGTGTGTGTGTGTGTGTGTGTGTGTGTGTGTGTGTGTGTGTGTGTGTGTGTGTGTGTGTGTGTGTGTGTGTGTGTGTGTGTGTGTGTGTGTGTGTGTGTGTGTGTGTGTGTGTGTGTGTGTGTGTGTGCATTCCACAGCCCCGGTGGCTACGGCGACCGGCCCCAACTTCTCCCTGGCCGACCTGGACAGCCCTGGATACTACAACATCAACCAGGTGACCCTGGGACGGCGCTCCATCACCTCCACCCCTTCCACCAGGTACACACACACACACACACACACACACACACACATGCATGAATACAAACACATATTACACCCATGATGCTCAAAATGTGTTTTTTCTGTACTAACATTCTTCTTAATTCTCTAACCTCTGAAGTCTTTACGCTGAACTTACTCTGCTTTCTGATAGTGGTCTTTCTCTCCCCCCCCTTCCTCTTCCTCTTCCTCTTCCTCTTCACTGCTAATCCACCTCACTCCCTCTCACTTTTCCCCTCACCGGTCTGTCACACTGTCTGTGTTTGTGTCTTTTGTCTCTGCCCCCCCCCCCCCTCCTCACTCCCTCTGTCCCCGCCCCCCACACCCCACTCATCTTACGCTGCAGGACTGAAATGGAGCTTTATGCAAGTCTCCCACGGAGGTAGTTACACTCATTACAGAATATCTCCCTTGATACTAATGTAACACAGAACCCTGCATCACACTCGCACAAAAGCCACACACGCATGCTGTCACACAGATATGCACACAACCACACACATATTTAAACATTTTGGATCGTTGTACATTCACAAGTGCCCCCCCACTCCCTCCTCTTTTTTTATTTTATTGGTCACAGATGTATGAGTCTATAAGAATCTGCAAACACACACAGGAATTCATTCCAGGATCAACATGCACACTTTCTCTGCTCGGTTTTTCTAGTGCGACGCCACTCTGGGGCCTGTATGGATACGGCATATTGAATAGATTCTGGCTTCGTGTTTGTCTTGCTGTCTCCAGTTGTGTTGCTTTGTCCCCTTTGGCTAAAAAGCTAATGTGAAAACAAAAGACTGAAGGGAAATCTTGACATTTTGCGTTTTTTGCTACACTTGGTTTCATGCAGACACTTGCCTGACTCCAAGGGAAACAAGCAGTCACATTTGTCCTCGCATGTCCCACAAAGTGCTATGTGTGCATTCATTACAGCCACAAATAACTATTAGTGCTGCTTGTCAGTTTTATTGAGAAACCTAGGCTAACATGCAAGTTTGAGAAAAATGGAAAAACAATCAGATTAGCAGATCAAGAATTAAAAAAGAAAAACATTCCCCGAATGCTTTCTCCAGGAATGAAACAAACTGACTCCTCTTCTTCTTTTTCTCTCAGCTCCAACAAGCGCAAGTCTATTGACGACAGCGAGATGGAGAGTCCGGTGGACGATGTCTTCTACTCAGGCCGCTCCCCGGCGGCTGGCAGCAGCTCTCAGTCCAGTGGTTGGCCTAATGATGTGGATGCAGGTAGTCCCGCCACAGCCTCCCCATCACATTTTTCACGCATTCCAGATGCCTCTCCAGTCGCTGGGTCAAGGTCCACATCAATTCAGACACAAAAAACAAAACAGATCTTTAAGTTAATACTTTGATGGAGGCTGCAACAGAAGCAGCTCCTCCTGTGTTTTTGTTTTCAAATTTGCATTGGTTTTAAACTCAGTTTTAACGCCCCTGAAAACAATTGTGTTCTCTCTAACAGTACAGGAATGTATTGTAGTGTACAGGAATAGTATTTATTCACTCTCTCGTGAGTTACCTCTCATATCCAACCTGGCTTTGTATAAAGACTGGGAACGGGAGATAAAACTTAGACAAGTAAGGCTCGCCAGTCAATATCTAATAGCTCATTTTCTTTAAATGTGCACAATGACCAAAGCATGAGAACTACATGCTGTGGTTTTACAAGACTTTATGTGCCAGAATATTCTTTTGGCAGGTGCAGTGATTTACTGGAGTCTTCAGTTCACTTCAGTTCTTGTACAGATTAAACCAAATAAGTCATGTTTGAAATAGTTTTTATTACTGAGGTATAGAGGTGAAGTAGAGAGATGTTGTTGCCTCTGGACAAAGCGGGGGTTATCTGTCTTTGTGCTAAAGTAAGCTAACCAGCTGCTAGGTGCAGATTCATTGTACAGTGATGAGCATGATACCGAGCTTCTCATCTAACTCTGAGCAAGAAAGCAAATAGGTGTATTTCCCAGAACTTTGAACTACTCCTCAAATATTCCTGACTAGATTAACAGCAGTTCAAGTTCAGAAAAATGTCCTTAGTTACTATTTATCAACAGTTTGATTAGTTTGACTAGTTTGAATAGTGGAATTATGTCACACATTTATGAGATCATTGCTTAACAATTAACATATATACAAGCTTTTAAAAAATTAAAAAATAGAAAGCCGTTATAACCTCATCAGTCTGAATATAACAGTTATTTTTAAGTTTCGAAAAAAAAAGTCTGTATCCTGTTGAAATAAACACACTCAAAGAAAACTGTTAAATAGTTAAATTAAATAATTTAAAGTAAAATCAAAAGAAAAGGTAGTGCCCTAGTCTGGGATCAGTGAATTGTCCTGTTAGTAAAAAAGAGCTTGATAAAAGCATTACTGCAGGAATCTCTCATGTGCAGTGATCAAAACTATTCCACCTTGAAGTAGGAGCCCATCACTCTAAAAATGTGACTGAGACGATTTGTTTTCAGGGACTTTAACACAAATGTTCTCAAGTGTTACTTTCTGACTTGAAATGGACCAGAAGCCACAGCTCACTTACTTCCACCATCTCCTCTTTCCACATACACAGCCCTTTGCTTCTGTGCTGTGTTCACCCCCTCTCTCCATCACAAGACCCCCTCCACCCCCCTCCCACATCATTCCCACTCTCTTTTTCACCTTCCACCACAACTTCTACTCCACTTACAACCCAGTTCCTAATAAGACCCGACCCCCACCAAGCGAGAACAGGCCTGTGTGACGTTGAGGCACATCATTTTATAGCATCTTTCCTCACACACAGCAGGGACTTAAAGGATCAGTTTACCCAGAACACATAAAAATCTGTTTTCTCAGTTATTCCCAGTGGCTTGACCGTGCAGATACAAATTTTATTTGCAAAGATTTTGAGATTCGCACCACTGAAACCTCACACCACCCCATTACAATGGAGGTGAATGAAATATATCTTGTGGTGAAACTTGACATTTGAAAAACCCTCCCTCCAGAAACAAAACAATGTCCCAAGTTTCTGAGAATAATTTTCATTTGGCATTATTTTCAAACCAAAAAAATCATAAAATCTTTGTTGGTAAGGTCTGTGGATTATCCAGTTGTTTCTCAAATGACACATTACTGTCAAGTTTTTCCAGTATAACTTTTACATGAGTGCCACTCCTCTGCTCTTATGACTTCTCAGTGATGAGATCTCACAAACTCGGCAAATAAAACCAGAATCTGCATCCTTACTGGGTCAAAGTTTGAGCACTGTTTCTGTTCTGGGTGAACTTACCCTTTAACCAGACCACAAACTTTATTGTACCCCCCCTCACTTTGGCAGTGAGAGGAGTGGCAGAGATGGATATAGTTTGTTCAGTTAGTTGTAATGGAGTTAGTGCTACCATTCATTGAGCTTAACTCTAGGAATGTGTGGTTGTGTGAGTGTGTGTGGTGTCTGAGACTGTCATAGCCACATGTGTATGACATTAGACAGAAAACTCACAAAAGCTATGCAGACTTTTGTTTATACAAATCTCCGTCTGTGTTTTATTTCGACAAGATTAGATTTTCGCTAACTTTCTGAGAAAGGCCATTAAAAAAATAAAACATGGCAGCATAGTGTAGTAGTATTCCTGAATTTTCCTCACCACATCATATTTTAGGAATAGTTAGATACTTTAGGAAAGGAGCTCATTTGCTTTCTTGTAGAGAGTTATATGAAAAAATTAACACTATCTTGTGTCCGTATTGGAAAAAAAAGACGCTACAGTTAGCCTCCCATTAGCTTAAAACTACCTCTCCGAGTCCTAATCATTGATAAAAATTGACTTACTGTTAATATGGATAAAGCAAGCAAGTTGAACATATTGGTTTGTTAAAGGGACAACGAGGAGTTTTGGAAAAGCGAAGTGTTTCCACACTACATTTATGAGCCTCCGCACCGTGAAATTCTTTGACCGGCGCAAGACAGACTCATGTTTTCATTCATCAAGAATTAAAGTCAGAGGTTGGAAGACGATCACATACCGTCGTAGTTCTCATGACTCGCCACGAAACCGAAAGTAAAGAAACGCTGGTCGGCTCGCCCATCAACGATATATTTATCTAAAATGGAGCCATTAACAAGTGTGGGTAACGTACATTCATCCACATTAATATGAGACTTTTTTATTGTCGCAGAATTTTTCGTTCTGCCGATGGAGAAACTCCTCGTTGTCCCTTTAATTATTAGGCAGATTTTATTTTCTATTAGGAAGACTAAATTTGGTGTCTTTTTGCTAAGCTAAACGAACCAACGTCTGGCACCAGTTTTCAACTAGAGTTGCCATCTAACCTTTGTTTTGTCACAAATTTTGGAACACTTCATGTTCTGAAAGTATTCTGAATAATGTAATGCGAAGTAAAATCAAACCTGTACACGTGGCTTGGAGAGGTTTATCAATTAGCAGTAGCCTGACTGGCTCTGAGTGCTGTAAACAACACTGCATGTCGTCCTCTGTCCCTATTTCCTCTCTAGGTCTAATTCAAAATGAGCCACGCTATGTTTTTGGTTACCCACCAAGAGTAGGCTATTTGTATCAGGGTCAGATGGGGGTCACTTATCTTTTCACATAAAAGCTGTGGCAATTCTAGGTTGTTGTTTTTAGACTTAACAGTCCTTAATTTACTTTAGCTGACAAGGTGTAGCATGATCTCACTGAAGGCGGTTTAGCTTGAGTTTAGCTTGATAGCTGCTAGTTTAAACGTTCTCTCAGTTCGTAGACGGTCTTTTCATAAAACTCCCAGCAAGAAAGCAAGGGCAGCAATTTTTCAAAAATGTCAAGCTATTCCTCGTAGCCTGTGTTATTCATATTAAAGCGCCTTCAGGGTTGCACCATCCCTGTGTGTTGACGCATTGAGTAAGGCAGGAGAGCAGCACCAGTGTAACCACCCATTTCTTAAATCATAACCATTCACCCTTTGGCTTGCAGCACTTTAAACCACCATGATGAATATCACGTCAAGTGTATTTACAATAGACTTCATGTATGTCTCTGGGGTGCAGTATTTGACTTTGGGGATTTTGTTAAATTACTAATTTATAACCGTCACTCCCACTCACATGCTGCCATTTTAATACTGCCAGCAGTAATGATGTAACTATTTAATAGACACTTGCTGCACTCTCTTAACATTAAAATCCCCTATTGCCCATTATCTAACCCCCCCTCTTTCTCTCTCTCCCTCTCTCTCTCTCTCTCTCTCTCTCTCTCTCTCTCTCTCTCTCTCTCTCTATCTCTCTCTCCCTCTCTCTCATTCTTTCCATCTCTTTCTCTGTCTCTGTCTTTTTCTCTCTTTCTTCTCCTCTTCCATTGTTAACTCTTCCCTTCTCCCCTGTTTGGCCTTTCAGTGCAGCACCATTTGGCCAGTGTGCAGGAGAGGAAGATTAAACATGAGAGCGATGGAGTGCAGTTTCCTTACCATGGTTAGAACAACATTAAACATTATACTGTGTATACATGTAAACATGCTCTACTTCAGCTCACACCACCCTCAACGTATGTACATGTACTCTGTCCTTCTCTTCAACTATGTTTGCACTTCCTGTGAGCTCTCAGAGCTGTTCTGCATTCTCTTCTCTTCTCTTCTCTTCTCTTCTCTTCTCTTCTCTTCTCTTCTCTTCTCTTCTCTTCTCTTCCCTTCTCTTCTCTTCTCCTCTCTTCTCCTCTCCTCTCCTCTCCTCTCCTCTCCTCTCCTCTCCTCTCCTCTCCTCTCCTCTCCTCTCCTCTCTTCTCTTCTCTTCTCACTCCTCTTTCCTCCTCTCCTCTCTTGTGTCTTGTTCTCTGGCTATGCTGCCGCTGGGTGGGGTTTGTGTTTCTACCAGATGTCTGCTGTTGTCCATTGTGGGTTTACCAAAGCCTTTTGGTAGCCCAGTAGCTCCATAACATACACCGCCTGTCTGCCTCAAAGATGTTGTTGTAAATCTGTGAGAGAAATCAGACATCTAGGAGGATAAAGACATCCCCCAGCGCATCCAACACATCCTCAACACTCTCACATTGATGTACACTGTCTGGCTATATTATATATGTGTAATTATGTGTATTATCTTGACTAAAAACCACTTTGTACCGAGTCTCCAAGGTGGTGTGAATTTGTCAACGGTATTCAGCGACGTGCTTATGGTGTTGTAATTTTGTTGTGAAGCCCCGAGAGGGAACGCAAGTGATGAAAGAGGCAGCGGAGAGAGGGAGGGTGAATGAGGTTTTGTGGAGTAGCAGCAGCGGTAGCCGCTTGTTGAGACGGAGCTGCTGAGTGGTGTCCCACCTGCCGGAGGCCTGACTCAACTGTCTCTGAAAGACGGCGCAGGAAAAACAACACAAGACCCAAACAAACACGACTAAAGGCACTCAGGTGTGTCATCAACGCACAAGGCACCTTCTGTCTCAGAGACATGCTTACTCACTAACACACATTTACAAATGGCATGCAGACGCACACACACACACACACAGGGCTAAATTTATGCACACTCTTTCTCTGATTTACATTCACACACACATAAACACACACACACACACACTCTCTCTCTCTCTCTCTCCCCAATCTGGAGTGGAGCAGCGTTCCGGTCCAGATGGCGCCTCCATGTGTCTACAGCGAAGGGAGCTACTGGGTTACAGCAGACATCTGTTCTGGTGATGGTGGTGGTGGTGTTGGGAGCGAGAGATGAGGAGAGCAGAGGAGGGGTGGAGGACGAGAGGAGGGAGGGAGGGGAGGGGGAGGGCCTCCGCCTCTGCCTGCTCTGGAGGTGATCCTCTACCTGAATGAAAAGCTCTGAGGCATAGCAGGTGATCATGTAATTCATCATTAAGTCTGCTGTCTCCGCTCCGTTCTCTCCCTCCGCCTGCTTGCTGCTGCTCCTGCTGCTCCTGCTGGTGGAAAAACCCGCTAGCAACTTTTTTTCCAGTAAGGACGCGGAGTTTCCTCAGCATTTGTTGCATTGACCGAGGAATTCTAGCTAGTCATCTGGGCATGAAACTGTGATGTGTGTGTACGTGTGCGGTGGCGTTGTCGTTAACGTGTCCTTGCTTTTGCTGAAGCACATTATTGTAGCGTTTATGAGTGTTAATGATGTGTGAGGTAGTCAGTTAATGAGGGACACAACTCTGTTAATGCACATTGTTTCTTGCCTACCTGAGTGACGAGTGTGAGCCCCTTTTTTCTTTTTTTTTTGGGGGGGGGGGGGGGGGGGGGGGGGGTTGTTGTTAATATTCCTCTTCTCTTCGTTGTGTATGCGTGTGCACATGCTAGTGGAGCGGTTCTGTGACAGTCAGGGGGTTTGTGTGGTCGCCAGCTTGTTAGCGTGGCAAGACTAGAGGGTCATGGGAGCAATTGGCTGCCAGTCTGCTCCTACAGTGTGCCAGGAGCAGGACACAGAAATAATGTAGAACAAACAACTCTGTATGTGTACGTGTGTGTGTGTGTTTGTGTTGATTCACTCACACATGCACGCACACGCGCACTGAGAATAAGGGAGAGATCAGAGTAACTTCTGTTAGCTTTATCAGACAAAGCTTTCAGCGGGCATCTGGGCCTCATTTGCCGCTCCTCACTGTGAAGCCACATAGCACCAGATATTTCAGCGAGATACCGACTAATTAGGGAATATCACAGAGACTAAAAACAATATGTATAATTTAAGGCTGTTTATGCATAATAAGCTGGTTCTAATTGAACTTGGGATGTGGTGGCACGCAGTCATGCCTATATATGTACCACAGAGGAGCCGGAGCCAAAACAGGCTTCATCATGGGGATGCATCGAATCCACGACATGCTGGGATTCAGCATGTCTTGTTCTCAACAGTGTGAGCAGAGAATCCAACTGTAAGTTGAAATTATGCATTTTACTGTGACTCTATCGGCAAAAGATGATTAAACATCCATTAATAGTAAAATGGCACTATCTATCTATTAGATAACCTATCCATTTTCTAAATGAAGGATAGTACAGTACAATAAAAGTTACACAAGTTACAAGTGTGTACATATACATTGTACACACACACTCACACAATCATATGTATATATACAGTATAAAAGGAAATACATAGAGATATCTATTAGTATCCTAATTATTGCACTACTTTAACCACATGCAACCAGATAGCCCCATTGACCTGCCACTTCTTTAAAACCCCACAGTCCAAACTGACACAACTCACATCAACCTTTTGTCATTTGCAGAGGACAAACAACTGTATCTCACAGACTTACTCCTCCTTAATGTAATGTGTGAAGTCAGTGACAGTCCCTTCAACAATGTTGTTTACATCACTTTGCAGTAACAATGAATAATATATTATAATCGTTTTATATAATTTTTTTTATGCCTTTTACAATACAAGTCACATTTTTAAATCAGGACTTTCCCCAACTGGTTCAAATCAATCATTCCAAATCCTGAAGGAAAACAGTGCATTCCTACGAGGCTGAAAACAGGACTGATGAAAAGCTGCATGGTTTCCTCAGCGCTGATATACAGCAGCTCCACCACCTGTACGCTAAATTAAGCTGCTTGTAATATTTTACCAAGCAACATTTCAGACATGTTAGCGGAAGTAAAATATGACTGCCAGATGGATAACAAGCCTACGCTGCTAATGTTCTGCTGACTGTAGCAAACGACTTGACACCTTTTTTTTTATCCTCCTGTAACTTTTTATGAATGCGTTTTTGTTTTGGAGTGCTCAGCTGCTCTGCTGCTACTCCGTGGCTTTTTTTTGTTGTTGTGGATGAGTGATCAGCAGTGTGATGTCACCGACACGTTGGCCAAATAGAAAACATAAAAATGACACATTAACTCCATTTCTTACTCCTTTTCCTGTCTCTTGATGTTTGAAAGGTAGTTAGTATCATTGCATCATTTCTCAGTGTGTTACACACTGTAGCTTATTGTGTTCCTCATTAAAACACAGGCAAACATACTTGACAACAAATATCTGAAGAACACCATCCAACAGCTCCTTATAGATCCCAGAAGCCTCGTTTCCCCTTATGGCTTCACACTTGTTGCCTGATTGGCTCTCTTGGTATTCTTCTTGGCTATTGTAAATGATAGATTTAGTTGTTGTTTGCTTGTGTGTGGCCTTCATTATTTATGTTTCCCATAATGCTCTTGGTGAGCTCATCCCACACTACCCTGTCCACTCCTCCCACCTGCATGTGGAGTCACGTGACGTCGTCTCTTTGAACATAAACGCAGGCGCCCGCTTTTTTCTTTTCTTTTTTTCTATATACTTATCGGTGCCCACACAAGCACAGCTGCGCCCATGCTGCCTATAAGCATTGTGGGTAAATAGTGATAAAACATTTCCCAATGTAGCATTAAAAAGAAAGCTTTTCAGAAATCTGCTCTGTTAGACTTTATATGCTCAGCTCATAAAATCTATTTCCACATCTCTCTGGGCCATGTTGAAATTACCCACGTCTTTATTTGAGTGTGTTTGTTTTATATGTGTGAATATTGTGTCGTTTAGTAGTTTATTGGGCCTTTGCTCGCCAGGGTTGTTTATCACTGTATTCTTTCAACCAAATCTGAAGCAGACAAAACATGATCTCAGTATGTTCCAGAGAGAAGTAATGAGGTCTGTGTGTGCACGCCGATGTACTTTTCTATACTTCTGTTTCCTCATTATTCTCTGTTTTATGGATTGCTCCTTCCAGGGTTTTATTTCAGCACATATTCAACGTTGCGGTTCTCCCCGGCAGAGGTCAAATATACCATTTGGCGCTGCTCCTCAAACCCTGAAAGTCAAAATTGTGCCTTTGGATTACCATACATCAAAATAAATTCCCTCAGTGCCCACCGCACGAGGCCTTGATCACAGAAGAAAAGCTCTTTTATCTGTAGCTCTCACACTTTTGGCCATGTTTCTGGTCCGCTATTGAGCCCAGCCTATAGTTAGTGAGCCCGTTTTGACCAAACTGAGGGATATTTCATGCCGCGCTCCGGCCTCAGCCGACATTTATAGACAGAGGGGGGACACTTTAATATGTTTGTCTATGTGTGTCGGCCATGCCGTCACCGCTCCTCTCTCCTGCTTAACTCCTTCCATCTTTCAGCCAGCCTTCACTGGCAGGGTGCCGGGTGCTCGCCACCCAGCCTCAACAGCTTGTGTGTGTGTGTGTGTGTGTGTGTGTGTGAGTGAGAGTGAGAGAGTGCGAGCACTTCTTCTTGAAATACTGTATGCCTTAAGGCAGTAACATAAAATACCTGACAGTCAGATATGCAGAAGGGCACTACATCAGAGGATCCATTGATGTATGTTTTGGCTTGCTCCTCTGCAGTTATATGTAGCTGCATAGCTCACGCTGGCTTTGGCTTGAAAAAAAACCCTAGTCTGCCCCAGATATGAGGACGTCCAGGATCCCCATTCATCCTGCGCAGACAGCTCTTGACGAGTGCAGCGAGTAGGTTGGCTGCTGTGTTTGTTTTTGAGCGTGTCCTCGTGGCTCTCCCTGTAGCTGAGACTGTTGTGGCTGTGTGACTGTAGTGGGACAGTTTGGGTCTCAGGGGGGAGACGTCCTGCAGTGTGTCCTCTGCTCTGTGTCCTGTGAGTGGGAGCAGTGAGCAGGACGCCGCTGCTCCAGGTGGACCAGCGCTGCACTTCCCCAGCTCTCCTCTCCCCTCCCCCCTTTACTCTGCCCCCCCCACCTGCTGCTTCAAACCATGGCACCTCACCGGACCCTGTCTTCAGCAACTCCCCCCCACTCCCATTCCCACTTCCACTCCGCCCCCCCCCCCTAATCTGACGGACATGGTACAGCCCGCTGCCTGTACAAGAACAAAGAGTATTGGACAGACAGATTGTGAGAACCCATCTGTATGTTAAGCCAATCAAAACAAATCAATGAATCAATCAATCGATGAATCCATTGATTTCAGTCGATCATAATCATTCGATTCTTGTAATCAATTAAAAAGTCTGATAAGATTTTTTTTTCTTTTTCTTTTTCTTTTTTTTTTTTAGTAGTCGAAGTAAGAAACGCAGCCATGTTTGATTAAAACCTCGTCTCTGTTCTGCCATTTTGTTGATCCCCTCTTTGCCAGGACTGTCATCGCCTGGTTCTCTTAAGAAGTCGGGGAAATTCGATTTCAGCGCCCTGTCCTCCCAGACGAGGTCCCCCCGCATGGCGTTCACCCACCACCCACTGCCAATGCTGGGAGTGAGACCAGGTGAGACCAATCCAGCTCCCGACCCCACCCTACCCCCTACACCCCCTCCCCCCACACACCCGATCGCCCCCACCCTCTCCTCTCCCCTGAACCTCACCATCTCCCCCTACCCCAAACTCCCCACACTTCTCCAAGGCCCCCCTCCCCTCCCCAAACCCCTGGTTCAGAAGTGGGAGCGCTGTCTTTGGGAGATGAGAGTGTCCGCGCGTTAAAAGCTGGCAGCTAGCTTTTCCTCCTCCTC
The DNA here is from genome assembly GCF_905171665.1 of Trachurus trachurus. Classification (NCBI taxonomy): domain Eukaryota; kingdom Metazoa; phylum Chordata; class Actinopteri; order Carangiformes; family Carangidae; genus Trachurus; species Trachurus trachurus. The sequence goes on along the minus strand of NC_139905.1, from coordinate 32,829,626 downwards.
CTCCTCCTCCTCCTCCTCCTCCTGCTCCTCCTGCTCTGACACTGTAGGGTGCAGGTCAAGCTGGTGACGGAGCTTCTCGGGGGGAGTCTGGGTGTGGTGTGTTGACTTTTCTGGGCCTGTCTGGTGGTCGGACATTTTCTGCTTCCAGCGGAGCAACAGATCCGGTGGTTTGCCGCTGCCTGTCCTGTCACATATCTAATTGCACGGGTGTCAGACGGTGGCAAGGCTTCTCTTACTTTGGCCTTTTGTTCTTTATGGTGGAAGTTACTTCTCAAGTGTTGTGTCCGTTTCTAATCAAGTGTCATTTACTCATTGACGCCTGGCTTGTCTTGCCGTGTTGTAAGACGCTTGTTTCAGGAGGAAGTTCTGAAAAAGGTTTGCAGGCGCACTCATCAGCAGGTTTTTTTTTAATTCTTTGAAAAAGAATTATATCTGGTTTTAAAATGATCTAATGACATAATATGTACATGAATAATTTAATAGATTCATGATTTTTTAAATATATGTATGTGTCTATATATATATATATATATATATATATATATAAATTACTATTCTCACCAGCCTCAAATGCACAGACTATAATCAAGAAAGAAGTATAAACATATTGAAATTAAGTTAATTTTCTTAAAGGGACAACGAGGAGTTTCTATTCGGTTATAAAAAAAGTCTCACGTTAATGTGGATGAATCTCCGCTACCCACACTTGTTAATGGGCCCATTTTCGATAAATATATCATTCTGTCTCTATGGTTATTTTGTTATTATTAGTGGTGGCGGAGATGCTGGTTGAGCCGACCAGCGTTTTTTACTTTCGGTTTCGCAACGAGTCATGAGAATAACGCAGCTGAATCGCCGTTTATGGTCGGAACTCCGACGGTATGTGAACCTCTTTGAACCTCTGACTTTAATTCTTGATGAATGAAAACATGAGTCTGTCTTGCGCCGGTCAAAAGAATTTTACGGTGCGCGCGGAGGCTCATAAATGTAGTGTGAAAACGCTTCGCTTTTCCAAAACTCCTCGTTGTCCCTTTAATTGTAAATATTTCCCACTAAAAGTAAAAAAAATCAAAAAGAATTATGAAGTGGATTTATTTTTTCCCTATTTGTTCTCCCCTTACAATTAAAATAAAACAGTCCAAGACCTCAGATTTGTGAGGACCAGGTTGCAAGTTGAGGAGTATTCAAAAGACTAAAAAGACCTAAATCAGTCCAAATGGTGACATATACTGACTTCAAACACTGCATCCTACGTTTCCCACAATGCAATTTCCCACCAGAGTCTTCTCATGCTCCTGAAGTGATGAAGCCTGAGGTTCTGAGGTTCAGGTTTCTGTCAAAAGTTTCAAGCCCAAACCAAGATGACAATGACATCACAATGACATCATTTTGGGTTATTTTTTCACAGTGCTTCTTTCATAACACTGAAGATATTAATCCAACATTTTCATTGGCTGAGCTGAACTTGATGTGTGAAAGTGATGGACTGTCCCTTTAAAGCATCCTCAGCAGTGTCCCTGCTGCCAGTGTCTAGTGTTGAGGTGGTTCTGGCAACAGACCATAGTCCTGACTTCATTTTCTTTGCATCTAAAGCCGTGTTCTTCAGTCTGGGGGTAAATGGAGCCCGAGCAGCTAATTGTTGCAGGCCGATCATCACGCTTTTCATATTCTATACCCTTTTTCCTTATAATTCCAAATTCTTATTGACATGATTTCTTTTACAGCGTGGAAACTGTAACCCCACTGTGGGTGAACGTGTCTTAATCCATACTGCCGAGGCAACAGATGAGACTGTAAGTTGCTGTGTGAACCATCCCATCCTCTACAGGGCTGAAACCAGGAGGCTCGCCATCACATCAGATATCAAACGCAACCGAAGGGGCTCCGACAATAAATCACCACTCTCTTAATTTTATCACCACAACACAGATCGAGACATCCTCCTCTCCTTGGAAAGTGCACATGTGTGAACTCATCCAGCGAGGCAGCTCACTGGAGATAATTACCCATGTGCTTTAGTTCTGTAGCGAGGCTACATCAAAGACTTCTTAAGCCACCAAGCAGATGTGAAGCACTGAGGTTGACCGCCGTGTCATTAAACCCTCCTCCGCGGTTGTTGACAAGACCCTGTGCCTCTTGAGATGTAGCTACAGCAAATCAAATCTGCACTCACACATATACATATTCACACTAACATGCGCACACATGCACTGTATCCTGTCCTCATTGTAGCCAGCAGTGGTGATTTATACAGTTGTGATGTGTTTCTTTTTTTTTTACACAAACCGTAACAGCGCGCACGCTGGAGCTGCTCCCGCGCTGGCGTGAAAGTGCTCACCACATCATCAGCGTTTGTTGTTGTTCTGTGTGGAAGACAAGATCCGTGGGGATTTAGGGTTTTTGGAGCAGTGGGATGGAGAGGCGTGTTGGCGCTCCGGCTGCTCACAGTGGTGCTGGTGGTGCAGGGAGGTGGTTTTGGTGAATTTGTCTCTGCAGCCACATCCAGCCGTCCTTCCCCTGTACATGCACTGATTCCAACCAGGGGTGGAAATATTATGGGCTAGGCAAGTTCAGCTAATTAAAAAAACAAACAAACAAGAGAACGTATAGGGAGACTGGTCCTAACTGGTTGGACCCTTTGCTGCTCATCATTTTATTTTTTTTTGTTATCAAATTTTTATTTTCATTTTCAAGTCAAACAAAAATATTTCAGGGGAAACAATATGAATTCTCAGAGAAAGACAATTAGCCCTCGTCATTCTTATTAGATAGTACAGTGGAGAGAGACAGGAAATGGGAAGGCAGAGAGAGAGGGAATGACGTGCAGGAAAGGGCCGCCCGATGCAGGATTGGAAGTGGGGCCGCCTGCAGCGAGGACTGTAGCCTCTACACACAGAGCGCCCCGCTCTGCCTCACAATGTCCTGTTTCTTTACCCTGTCCTGTCAAAATAAAAGCATGAAAAGGCCAAACAGATAACTAAAACAAGAGTTTTTTTTATCTCTTAAGTAATAGTTCAAATGAACCCTGACAGTTTAATAGTGTAAAAAAGAGTTTATTATGGATAAAAGTGTTAAATAACATGTAGTCTGAAATCAGTGAAAATGAAGACATCTGGAACATGTGGGGGCATCGTTGAAGGGCTTCTTAAGTTCATCTGACAGAGCTTTGGAAAGGATTCCCCCTGATCCTGTCTCCACCACCCCACCTCACCCAATCCCACCCCCTACCCGCCCCCATAGCCTTTGGCCTTCACCCAGTCTCTAATGGGATTAGCACGGGGTAGAGGGGGGGGGCTATAGGAGCAGGGAGACAGCTCCACTGGGGAGCAGGCAGCCTGGCATGGGAGCAAGGTGTTGCTGCGCTCAGAGGCACAGGCCCCTGTCTGGGGGGTAATGCAGCGGGGTTGGCACTCTCATGGAGTACACTCACACACACAATGTATAAGATGCGAGCACCAAAGAGTGTTGGCAGCTCAACGTGGGCAGCTGGGGGGCCTGGATGGGGATGGGGTGGGTGTCAAACTGGCACGGCTAAAAGGAGAACAGGCCTCTAATACAAATCAAGGAGATTTAGTAATGGATATAGGTCTGACAGAGAGGTCTTTGTGTTCTGTGATTGGGCTCAACCAACTGCCCCCCCCCCCCAAAACCACACCACACACATTCAGTCTAGACCATAAGTATTTGGACAGTTACACTTTTTTTTTGTTGGTCAGGTTCTGTGCATCTATATTAGGATAAATCTCCCACACTGTTTTTTCAGTATTGATGTAAATCTTCTCAAATTAAAGCTGAGACTTGGCACTGTGATGCGGTCTCCATTACTTTTACTTCAGATTGCTGGAGCACAGAGCCCGAGGAACAAAATACTGTGCAATCATTTGATCACTTAAGGTCACGCGCATACGTGTATATCCGGGGATATGGGGCTCCGCAGCCCGGTAACAGAAACCCATCAACTCCATCCATCCATACGACGTGCACGTACAGATTAGTTCTGTCATAGAAAGAAAATGTGTCAGATAAAAAACAGCTTTAGCATCTGAATGCCAAAACGGCGTCAACGGCGGTGAATCACACCCTCAAAACAGCACACAGGCGTGCAGGCATTAAGACCGGCTAATTTAAGACAGTGCTCAATGACGGCTTTGTGCTTTTTCTCTTTACAAGCTCCTTGGATCCGATTTCAGAATGTGTAGCATTTGCGTCTATTGTGTTTGTGCACTTTCAGGTGCGTGTCTGTCTGTAAGTCTGAATGGTGCTGAATTCTTATGTAGTCTGTGTGTGTGTGCACATATGAAAGCAACGTGTGTGTGAAAGCTGTATAGATTTACTGGAGTGATCATAAAACATTATGAGCAATGCCCATAATGGCCGTTAGCTTGAAATCAGCTTTTCTAGGGAAAACAACATTCCTTTCATGTACGACATTTTAGAACCAGATCTGAGCTTTTATGGTTTCCAGTTGTGATGTGATACTTCTGCTATCTTTCATTAATGACTTCATCCATCTCTTCCATCTGTAAGATTAAGTAAGAATTCAGTGTCTCATGATTTTCCTCTCGCTCTTTTGCGCCTTTCTCTTCGTATGTTCCCTCAATACAAGCATCTCTGTCCACAGGAAGTCCCCGTGCTTCAGCCTCGGCCCTGCACTTCCCGTCTCCCTCCATCATCCAGCAGTCTAGCCCCTACTTCACCCACCCAACCATCCGCTACCACCACCACCCTGGACAGGATCCCCTGAAGGAATTTGTGCAGTTTGTCTGTGCTGATGGCTCGGGGCAGGCCGCTGGACAGGTAAGCCTCACCGCGGCAAAGGAGGAACTTTATTACCTTTACAAATGTCCCATTTATTTAAGAAGTAACCTGCACTTACTGTACATTTCAATAATAATACTTTTTCCTGGAGGGACATTGTATGAAGATTATACAAGTTATGCAGTATTTATAAAACAGAAAAGGGAGTGTACAGAGGCAAGGAAAGGCCATGGCAATTAGTTTTTTATGTGCAACTGCTTTATGTTGACAAAATGTATAGCACTGTGACATTTTATCTTGCAAACCACCAATCAGAAAGATCAGAAAATATTTTTTGTATGTATGCACATGTAGAGTATAATAGAATTATATTCTGTTTTATATACATCCACCTTTTTCCGAACGTCAAAAACATAAGCCGGTTTTGCTCTTCCGGTGGAAGTGAATGTTTACGTTTCCATTGTTTCAGTGGTCGCGGTAAACGCATGGATCTTTTTTTCATTGAAAATCTGTAAAACGCATGGATCATCACGCCAGCTTTTAACAATGGATATCACACAAATGGGCATCCATTGTTAAAAGCCAGTGTTAATAGATCCATGCGTTTACAGCAACTATGACAACTAGTGAAACCATGAAGTGAACATACAATTCCACCGGAAGAGCAAAACAGGCTCCCGGTTTGACGTTCAGAAATTTGTGGATATACTATGATATGATATGAAAAATAGAACATTCTATTCCACATAATAAAATGTGGAATTTAATGTAAATATACAATAAATGAAGGAAGAAAGAATTCAAACCACATAAAATGATCTTTTCTTCCATATTTACAATTCTGTGCATATTGTAGAAATGTCACTGCACAAGTCCTACATCACATTTCTCTTCAGAGTAATATTAGTGTAACTGTGAATCAGTTTGAAGAGAGCGTATGTCAAGGCATTTTTTTCTACCTCCTACATTTTAGAGAAACACATCCCATAGCATTACAAGTGCAACACAAGCGAGCACACTAGACATTGGTTGGTGCAGCTGATCTACAAATCTGTGTACTGTCTTGTCTGTCATTTTGCCGTTTGCTGTTCCAGACCCCGACGTTCCCCCTCCCTCCCCCTTTTTTCTTTTTTCTTTTGCTCCACCCAACCCCTCAGAAGTTACAACCATCAGCACGAGAGTGAATCAGTGTCACGGCACACTTCAGTCAAGCATACCCGTCCTGTGTTATGTCATCGTGTTTCTGTCCTCATCTCTAGCTGTTACGATTTTAGTTTGGAGTTTTGGTTGTTTGGTGCTGGTATTGTTGGTGGTGTTGTGCTTGTGTAGACAAGTATTTTGCCATTGGTTTTGATTTCTTGCCATCTTCTGGACGAACCCAGTCAATAATTTGCTCACTTCCTTCCTCCACACCTCCTCCACTCACCACGGACCACTCTTGTGGAACCTCACCTCCAGCTCCAGCTCCCACTCCTCTCAATCCCTGTGGTGATTATTATTTTTCACACCTCCATAAAAGATGCCGTCCACATACATCATTCCTTTGGTTGTTGTTTCCCACCACCTCCTCTCCCTCCTTCCACCATCGCCTCCCTCCCTTCCGTCATGGATATTTTTTTGGACTCGGCCTCCCGAGCTACGTCCTCTTTTTTCATTCCGTGTCTGCGGACTGTCGCATGTCGCCCTCCTGACCCTATTTGTGTTGTCTGCAGCCAAACGGGAGCGGCCAGAGCAAAATGCCAGGCTCCTTCTTGCTGCCTCCACCTCCCCCAGTGGCCCGCCCAGTGCCCCTCCCTATGCCCGACTCTAAACCCAACAGCACGCCCCCTGACGGCGGACTCTCCTCGCCCGCATCTCCGTGTAAGTGACCCCGCAGAGACCATTCTCAAAACCAAACCAGCAACAAAAACAAATTGAAAATCCCCCCTCCCCTCTCCAGAGAAAAGACCCCTTGCCATTGTTCTTCCTCCAACTTTGTGCCATCATTGTTCCTGTGTATCCAACATCTCACCTCCCTTAACCCCTCGGAGGGCTATGGAAGCCAGCACAGGACAAACTGTGGAGCTCAGTAGAGTAGATCAAGGCCACCAGAGGCTGGGTGAGAAATATCAGTCAGAAAAGGACTTCATGGTGATCCTCAGGGTTCTGTGTTAGGCCCCCGTCAGTTTCAGTGGCTCCTTCTGCTTTGTCGGGAATGGGAGGTGCATCATCACCCCAGTTCTTCTCCCTCTAAACCCTCCTTTCTTCTCCTGCTGGACTCTTCAGCGAATCTTGTGGAAAAACTTGAGAAGACTTTGACTATCAATTAATTCTAAGGGCACAAATTTAGGGCAGTTAATTTATATGGACTCCAAAACACTTCAGTACAAATTGGGACATTGGTGGAATCATTAGTTTTTGGTTGAGCTGATTTTCTTGATGGGATTTTTTGTTTTTGTTTGTGGTTTGTTAGGAAGGATAGGGTGTGTACCTAAGGTGAAGGAGTGATGTCAGTCCACCTGTGGGGCTTGCTCACACTTCGTTTGTCTTCCTCACCTGTGTAGGAGGGGCACTGGATGGAGCACTTTTTTCTGTTTTTAGCTTTCCTTCAAGTGTAGTGTTTTCGTTTTACCCCCCAGTCAGCGTCTCAAAGTCTTTTATGTCTTATGTATGTTACTCCAAGTCTTAGAAACACATGGATGTATATCCATACACATAAATCTGTCTCTCTCCTCTTGTCCTTCTGCCTTTTCCTTCACACAAACAGACTCACACATGCACAAGTCTGCACATTGCATCCTGAATCCCTCAGTGAGATTCAAATTATGGAGTCCGTAGGGTGCCTCAAACTGCCCTAAATTTGTCAGAGACTTTGATGCAAGTGGGTTTTAAATGTCCCTGACTGATGCTCAATGTCAGGATTCTGGTGTGCTCAATCACTTCCAACTGAGTATATTAATGGGACTTAATCATTCAGAGAGATCTAAGTTTGCTTACCAGATTTTGGAAAACTTCACTGTGGAGTTTTGATGACCCAAATACAGCTGTACTTTCTACTCAAATGAATTTATATGCATACGTTTTAGCTACAGTGATCCGGTAGGTTCACCGTATCCTATTAAACTTTACAGCGATAACACAAGTTGGAAATACACACATTCACTTTATTGCCTGACTAGAATTTGATGAGAAGATTGATACAACTCTCACATATGTGCAGTCAGCATGAGGCTAGTTAGCTTATCTTAGAAACACTATGGGACAGAGACAGGATGGTTAGCTAGGTGGCTATCGAACAGTAATCACAAAGCCGTTAAGTAAAAGCTTGATATTCTGGAGAATTCAGTCTGTTACAGAGAGTTACAGATCGACACCACTCTTGTTTGTGTGACTATTTAATGTTAGCATAGCTTAGCATATTGGAAACAAGATGAAATAGCAAGTCTGGCTCTGTTCAAAGGTAACAACCTTTGATTATTAATGTTCAACAAAATGATAGTAAATATTACAGTAAAAACATACGGTGGTTTTATTAGGGTGTTGTGTGTCAATAGCTCTAGCCACATATTTAGAAAGACACATGAGCTGCACTGGTCTCTTCTCATCTTACTCTTGGCAACAACGTGAATAAGCGTATTTCCTAATGTGTCTGTTCTATTCCTTGTAGCTTGAAGAGGAAGTTTGGGCAGTGTTTGTCTCTCTGTGCTCTGATGTCTGTTGTGTTCTTCTGTTTCCACAGCATACTCCACGCCAGGCGCCACAGCTCCCAACAGGTTTGTCGGCATCGGATCACGGGACAACAACTTTCTGAACATCCCGCAGCAGACACAGGTAGGAGTTTGGGGATCATATATCGACAGTTAGTCTCTGCGTGTTAAAAAAAAAAGTGAGAGGGAAAGTCGTCTGTTTTGACTGCGATTACCGGTCAAACTCAGGAAACTTATTAACTGTGTGGATGTGCGCCAGAGTATTTCTTATTCCCTCACTCTCCCTCCACCTCTCGTCTCACACCATCCCACAGCGCACCGTCAATGTGTGCATTTGTACATCTGTATTTTACTGTACGTGTGTGGTTTACCATATGTGCTCAACTGTTTATTTGGCCCATATGGAGCCTCCCCTTCAGACAGCAGGCCTTCTCCCTCGCTGCCTCCTCTTGCTCCCTCTCCTTGATACCTTTCCTTCCACTCTTCCTGCCAACCCACCACACACCTCCCACTCCGCTTCACTTTCTAACTCTTTTTTAAGCTTCGTCCTGCTCTGCACTCTTCTCACCCTCGTATTCATTTTCTCTGCCTTTCGCTTTTTCTCTCTTCCACCTTCTTCGTTCCTTCCTTTCACTGCTCTGCGCGGCGTTCATATGCCTCCTCCATTACCACCAGTACTTTTCTCATTAGTGTCCAACCACACCCGCCTGGAGCCAGCTCAGCTCAGCTCCGCTCCTCGACACATGGAAACCATCTGAAACTGCTCTGCTGATCCCCTCCCTTGTTTCTCTGCCCTCCGTTCTCTCACTTTTCCTCCCTTTCCATTTCCCCCATTCCTGATCTTTTCTGCCCCTCTGCTCGTTACACTCCATTCTTTACTCTCCCTCCTCTTTTTCACTTCACTCTTTATTTCCTTTTCTTCATCATTCCCGCTTGAGTTTTTCCTCTTGTTCTTGATAATCATGTCTTTATGTTAACTTCACACTAAACAACCTACCGTCTTGAGTTGTTTCTTTAGTTTGCCCTGGCGTCTAACCCTAACTTACATCCACAAGTGATTTTGAACACATCATCCCAAACCTATGGATGTTAATACGCTGTTACAACAGCCTCCACTCCTCTGGGAAGGTTTTCCACCAGATTCTTGAACCTAGCAGCAGGGAGTCGCCACAACAGCAATGATAGTGTGATAGTGAGGTTGGGCAGTTGGCACTGATTTATGGTGATAAAACCTGGGTCGGTCTTCCACTGTATCCCAGTGGTGCTAGACGGGTTGAGGTTAGGGCTCTTCCACACCAAACTGGGGAAAATAATCTTTCTTTATGGATCTGGCTTTTTGCACAGGGTCATTATCGTGTTGAAACAGGAAACGATCTTTTCCCCCAAAGAGTCCCCCACAAAGTTATTGTCTAAAATATCATTGTATTCTGTAGCATTAAGATTTCCTTTTATTAAAACAAAACCACCACAACACTACCAAGAGTACATTAAAGCATATGGACAGGAGTATCTACGTACTTTTGGCTGTGTTGTGTGTTTTTGGTGTGCTTTTATTAAAAAAAAACTCATAGATGCTCAGTCCTCAGTGGGTCATAATGTCTGAAGTATGGTTTTACTTTTCCAAACACAGCACTAATTGTTTGCATGTGCCTGTCAAAATAAGACACTAAAGATTAATGATCCACGACAAAAATGATGAATTACTAAACAAAGAGTCTGTCAGAAGTGAGTATGTGGTGACTGGAGGACAGACTGCAGAACCCTCACACTGACAACAGTGGGCGCCATGCGCCCTCCAGTGGTGAGTGATGGGCACTGCAGCCGGAGGCAGAAACAGCAGAAACCAGATACCAACAGTACGCAGAAAGAGAAGAAATGGAGGGAACGGAGCGTCAGAGTTTCAGCCCTTATAGAAGTCACGTCTCGGCCGTCTGGTTACCCCCGGCAACCAGACATGATGTCATAGCCAGTTGATCTTGAATTTGAGAAGGGGTTGCTCGAGAGGGGGTAAGGGGGGTGGGGGGGTGGGGGGCAGGAAAGAAAAGAGGGTGGTCACTGTCTGCTGCCAAGGATTTAGTGGGAGTGTTCATGGGAGATAGATGGATTGTGTGTATGTGTGTGTTTGTAAGAGCACACACAGAAGGAGAGAGAGTAACTAAGAAGGGAGAAGTCACAATGCCCTCGGCCTGCTGGGACGGTGCCCGGGGGAGTAGGGTAGCTGAGAAGGGCAGGAGGCAGAAGGGGGGTATTCATGCGACCTGTTAGAGTCAAACAAAACAAAAGTCTGCTTCCCCGGAGGCTCCGAGTAGTTTCCAAGGCTTGACTTGTAGAATGTTGGCGCAGCGGGCCGCGGTGCCAGAGCCTGCAGGCCGAGCGGGGCAGCCAACAGCAGCCACGCTGACCCAGCCCTGCTCCCTGCTCACGCTGAGTGGGAGAAACCCAACGTGAAGATGGCACAAGTGATGGGGGAGCGTCAGACTGCCATCCCCCTGCTGCTGCTTGGCCATTAGGAGACATGCAGTGCCTGGCCAAACTCAAGACATATTGTACTTCACTCCAGAAATGGGCAGGATTGATGATGGAGGCCCAGATGACTCCTCTGTCACTCACTGTGTGTAGCCCTGCAGTCCTGCTAAAAAATGATTAGCAGCCCTGAATTTCAAACACACAATTAGATATGTAAATCTGAATGAACCAATTTCATATAACCAGAATGTTTGAATAATATATCCATGGTTACTTAACAAAACATAATTGTGAAATAATGCAAATACAAATTGTACCCTGGATACATTTATTGGCACCCTTTGGATGAACTAAAAATTTGGTCTTCAGTCAAAATAAAAAAACAAACAGCGCTCAGCTGTACTTAATATTCAGCATCCACATGACCTGAAATAATCGATGAATGATGGTTTTAGTTGGTGTGTAAAAAGAGGCCGATTGTTTCCAGTTTCTCTTCCACAATGGCCAAGACAAGAGAGCTGTTTGACAACATTAGAAATGCTTTTATTGAAAAGAAAAGACAAAAGACACAGAGGCTAAGGGGCAAGCTCCAGAGACATTAAAATCCCTGTTTCAACTATTTATAATGTTATCATGTTTCATTGTGACAAAACAGGAGATGCTATGAAGAGATTGCACTAAGAAGCAGCTCAATGAGTAGTCAAAACCACAGCACAAGACGTCTAAAGCTTCAGGCGCTCTGGATTGGTTCTTTCAGCTTTTCACACTAAACCAAGAAAACCCTCCTACAGTAAAAAATAAAAATAAAAAAAAAATGGTGAAGGTTCTGTCATGTTGCAGAGATGCTAAGCTGCCTCTGGTCCTGGAGGCACTGAATCTATCAAGGGAATGATGAAATCAGAGGATTATCAAGGCAAGACGTGTGTGACCCAGAGTCAGAACATTTATCTTAAGATGAAGGTCGACCCAATGCCCAATTCCAGCAGCACCAAAGAATGGTTAAAAAGGAAAAGATGGTTTTGAACTGGCCAGAAATGAGACCTAAACTAAATTCCATTGAAAACCTTTTCCAACAGCGTAAACACATAGAAATCAGTGAAGGAGTGGAGCAGAACCGAACAGAAACAGAAAAGTCTTCTGAATGGCTACAAAAAATATCCTTTCTTATGTAATCTCTTTCTAATAACATATTATGGTTATTCAAATTTTTTATTTATTTTTATATGTTTAATCATGTCCTTGAAATTCAGAGATGCCAATGATTCTGACCAGGCCAACAGTGTATGAGTTATTTTTAGGGATTAAATAATAAGTGTCAGTTGTTTGTCCTGATATAATATTTCTTAATAGTATGTAATGTACAAATATTCATATTCCCCAGAGGATTAATTAATGTTGGTTAAGCAAGTGTGTGTGTGTTTTGTTTCTTTTAATCAACCTATGAGAAGCATTAGGTCCTTTCCAATTTTTTCCAATACCTTGGTCAAAAGCCACAGCAGTTACACTACAATAAAGAGTTAGTCAGCTTATCATCAGCTTCAGCACTGGCTTATAAACATCATCGCCAAAGTGCCTTCATAAAGTTTCAAGAGATTATGACCTGAATGGCTGAGAATCTGGATCAACTGATGATGTCCATCCAAGCTTTGGTCCATTGTGCCATTGTCTTTAAAATCACCAAATAGCAGTTGGCTGTTATATTCAGAGGTGTCTTATTGATCTGTCTGGTTGTGACATTAATGTAATCTCCCCCTCCACATCCCTGTCCCTCTTTCTCTTTTGCAGTCTTGGTTCCTCTGACAAGATCTGTGTACAAACCAGCAACTAGAATTCTTTCTTTACAATCGGAAATAGAAAAACAGAGAAACAACCCACAGGATAACTATTGTCCTCCAACCAACCAACCCACCCACCCACCCACCCACCGACCCTGACAGTATGTCTCACCTGATACAAAATACAACCAAGCAACTAAGGAAATTGCAGCAGCACGATACTTTTGGAGGAACTCTGGACTCACTTACCCACTCAGAGGGAGGACCCGTTTTAAACAAAGGATGGATAGATGGAAAGATGAATGGATGGACAAGAGGATGCCAGGATATAGGGAAGGGAGTAAGAGGACAAACAGCACCACGCAGGCATCTCTCCTGAACAAACACAACACCCCACCGAACCAGCACAACACAGCAGCAGCAGCAGCAGCAGCAGCAGCAGCGCAGGAGGAAACAGCGGTCAGCTTCTCCTACTTTGTGAGGACGCATTGTGTATCGAATGGCAAACGAAAATCAACTGTCCAACAGAAGCAGATTTTCCAGACGAAACGTTTCAACCTACAAAGCTACGCCCAACCACAACCTGATCAGAGCAAAAGACACAATTAGGTCTCCAATGAAAGCTGCAGTCCATGCTCCTGTTATATCTGTCATCACCCAAAACTAAATCAAATTGACCAACATTTCTCTCTCTCTCTCTGAATGACCATTGACTCTATAAAGCCCCCCCCCCCCTTACTACTAACTAGAGAGAGACCATGCCAAAACATTTCTTGATTAAGGGTTGCACTACAAGCTGAATCAATTAACACTAATCTTAAACGATGTGCACTATTTACCTACAAGGCATGGGGAGGTAAACCAGACTTGCCTATCAAGAGTTTTAAAGAGGAAAAATCAAGGTACAAGAAGCCTTCACGTGTCCTCAACCCCCATCGTTCAGTTCGACAAATCATTGGCCTCCGCTCCCATTTCTCGCATCTCCCCCCCCCCGCGCACAACACACTCACTACAATCTGTGCCATGACCACAGCATGTTATGTACAATTGAGAAAAAACACACACACACACACACACACAGTTGCCCACTCTCACCGTTTAGATTGTAGTATTTATAGGTAGTGGTGTTGTGTTACCATATTTTCATTTTATATACATATTCAGTAAAAGCCCAGTGAAGTCTACCTATTTGATTAGACATCCAAGCCAACACACAGACACACACACACACACTGAAACCCAGCGTGTGTACATCATTACAGACAGTTTTCACGACTATAGACAGCAGCTATTGATTCCCCTTTTTGCCCTCTTGTGATGTAGATGAATGATTTTGTTCTCTTGTGTGTTCTCTTATTTGAATTTATTCCTTTTGGATTTGTACTATTTTATAATTGTTTTATATTTGAATGACAGCACCTTATAGAGAAACACAGTGGGATGTTTAAGCGGCATAGGCAGGGTGGTTAGCTAACCCGGATCAAATAGTAGTTGCAAAAACGTAAAGGTTCAGTATTTTCTGGAAAATACACATATTCATTTTGTTACAGAGGGCTACAGGTGAAGAACGTCGATACTCTTTTGTCTGTCCACTAAATATGAAGCTACAACTTATTAAAGACTGGAAACAGAGGGAAGCAGATTGCCCTGTTTACAAAACCTGGAGTTTGAAAGTGACAAACTGCCGTTCTTGTGGTGTTTGGGACATGGCAGCTCTTCACAGCCCAGAAATATTCTGTCTCTTAACCCTCATAAAACGGTTAATTTGTGTTTTTAGACTTTGTGTTTTTATACAGATTACACAATAGGTGTGTTTTCATTTACCTGTGTGAAAACAAGTCTATTTTGAAAAGAAACTCTTTATACGCTCTTTATACTCTTGCATTAGCTGGTTTTTCAGACTATTTGACAAAGCATTATCTTTGTGAGGGCTTCTCAGATTCAGAGAGAATGCACAACAATTTATTACAGATAACATTTGGTTGGGCTTGTCTTGATTGGACAGAGCCAGGAAAGATGCTTTCACTGTTTCCAGTCATAATGCTGAGCATCAACTGGCCATAGCTTCATTTAGTTCCTTCAGGCACAGGAGTGGCATCCATCTTCTCATCTAACTCCCAGTAAGAGGGTAAATGTGTGTATTTTGCAAAAAGTCAAACTTGAACTTGAACATGGTTTGTTTGTTCTCAGTGCCAGATGAACCCGTTTGCCACACACTGTGCTGCAGGACCACACAATGCAGAGTTTTGACAATCACAGGAAGCCTATTTTCCGGGAACCTACCTGCCCCAACCACACAGGTCAAGAAAAAAAAAAAAGCTTCTACTATTTAACCCAGGTCCAGCTGCTGACTGGTGATACCAGAGTGATGGAAAAGCAGAACGGTGGAGGGAAGGTTGCTGAAGATGGGACCCAGAGTGAAAGAGAAAGTAGCTCTTCTTTCTGTCTCCCTAAAGTTTACCCTGTTGTTTACACTCCCAGACGGGCCGCTGCTCCAAGAGCAGAGGGAGCCACACTGTGGAGCAAAATGAAATATGTGACATATCTGGCTGTTTTTCAGAGAGGGTTTTCAGTACGAGGATCACACATGTGCCCAGTATTTGAAGGTGCACAGGGTCAGGTAAAAGGATATGGGTTGCTATGGTAACCCCCCCCCCAAAAAAAAAAAAAAAAAAACATGCGTGCACACACACACACATATACACACATGCACCAGCACCCCCCACCCACCCACCCCCCACCCCAACTATTGTGAACCGATGAGCCCCTGATGATCAAAACTGCACTAAAACAATCATGCCAGCCAACCTTGTGAGTTTGTTTTTGTCGAGAGAGTTACAGTAGATCGACCACCACTTAGTATTCCAAATCAGTGGATGTATCACTGGGATAGAAACACACCTGTAGAGCACAGATCGCCAATTCTTTGAACACACAGACTTAAAAAAAAAAAAAGAAAAAGAAAAAAAAAAGCCCACTCACTATTAACTCAAACACATCCCCAGTGCCCGACTGAATTTAAAGGGAAGTCTTAAACATAGACAATCTGAGGAGGCCTTTATGCTTTTAATTGTTTGAAATCATTAGCCCATACACATTCAGACTGATTCAGTTATCTCCTGTTAAAAGTTGAATTCAAATCATCCATCCAACCTCACAAAATAACTGGACTGCCTGGCCATGTTCTTCACTGCAGGGAAACACAACATAGTTGGCCAACGACTGGCGACCATCTCATCAGCTTCGTAGAGAGAACTAGCTCCGCTGAGTAAGACGTTAATGATGGCTAAGGTGATTTCTTTTCTAATCTATGGAAGTGCCTCTGTATTCCCATTATGCAATTTGTCAAACATGAATTCAGGTTCTTTTTCTCACATATAAGCTATAGTGAATGGTGAAAATTTTATGTCAGGAGAGGGGAAAAAATGGTGACAGCTCACTAGATAATTGCAAGCATCTTTATATATAATACACATATATATTTATAGATATATACATTTTTTTTATTTGCAAGATAAGCTCTGTGGCAGTCTAGTTATTTTTTGAAGCATGGCGTACATCGCACAGTCATAGGATGCATCTCAAAAACTGCTGATTTGAGCTAAAGTACCAGTCTCTAAACCCACCACTCGCGTTAAATGACAGAAAAGGAAAATCCATGGCAAAACACAATAGATACATAGACAGTGATGAAAATGTAGTTGAGGATTTAAAAAAAAAAAAAGAACAGATTAGGTTTTGTTGTTTTCTTTCTTGTTCTGATGGGAAGTATTGTTCTTGAAACTAAATGATGTATGTTGATTGAGCCATGTGCAATGCCTTGGTAGAGGAATTGTGTTTGTTTGTTAGCAATTGTTTGAGGGTGTCACGAGAAAAGAGGGAAAACCCTCAACATTTTTTTCTTTTGTTTTTTCAAGTCCATGTGCTCTAGGACTCTAAATATGAGGGTGTCCCAGTCTTTGTAAGTAAGTTTGAGGAAACTGTTTTTAATTTTCCTTTTGTTTTCTTTTTTCTTTCATTATTATTTTTTTTTTAAGAATTTTCATTTCTAATGATTTTATTTCAAAATGTGGGAGGGCTGAAGGAACAATTTTGCAACTCATAAAATATATATCACTATGAAAACTGGTGCTTTCGTAAAGAATAAAGTACATTCAGTCTCTATTATACATAAATAATAATAAACGAAAAAATTAAGTGTTATCATAAAAGCAAATTTTAGGAAAACATGCATTATTCTATTTCTCTTTTTGTATTTACCAAGGGGGGAGGGGTTCATTGTACGAAAAGGTTGTTGTGACAAAAGGCATTTTTCCCCCCCAACCTTTACACCACAGCAGAGGGACAGTCACTGAGGGGAGAAAAAAAACATCTTTTCCCAGACTGTCCTATCTTTTATCCAACAATAAGTGAACCTAACGTGGGACATAGACAAGATCTTCCCCGATTTGGGAGATGCACAAATATGGATTCCCATTTCCAAGAGAAAAACAAAAGAACAAAAAATCCTGAGCGATGTCTGGTGAGATTTATTTTAGTTTTCATTTGGTGTCGATGTCTGGTTGGTTCGGCGAGAGGGAATTGGCGACCTCAGAGGGATGCTGTCATCAGTTCAATAAGAATGTGAGCCCCACCCCCCCTCTCTCCAGTCCCCCTCACCCCTCTCCCTCCTCCTCCCAATCTCCATCTCCCACTGTAAATGATTATAAATATTTGTTTGGTGATGTAGTGTTATAGACTCAGAGCATCTTAAAGGTTGTCCCTAAAAAGTGCCTTTTGTTCACAGATTCCATCTTGTAATCCTGAGTGCCCATCTCAAAAGAAAAAAAAGTCCCCTCCTTCATACTTCTATATCTTTCTCTTCCTCTTCTTCAAGCTTTTTAAAGCAGTATACATAGTACTAAAGGAAATTGGTGTGATTTAGTTCCTCTTTTTATTGTTGAATAATTAAGAAAAGCTGCAAAAAGACAAAAAAAAAGAAGATATTTTCTGTCTTGCTTCTCTTCCTCTGTATCTTGTCTTCTGTCTATCTTGGACACTGGAGTAGTCTGTAGCTGCGTAACCTTCTCCTTCCTCCCCTCCCTCCTTTTCTCCTTTCTCCCTTTCTCTGAACGGCGGGGTTAAAAAAAAAAATCAAAAAAAAAAAAAAAGAATACGCAAAGATTTTTTTGTCTGAGCAGAATGCAGTTAGCTCACATGTTATTCTTGTCTGTACGCTTCACATTGTATTACCATACCCATCTTCTTCAGCTTCTCCATTCAACAGCTAATGTAAGTGAACAAGTTACACCACGGGGCTCTGGGCTGGTCTGAGGTCAGGGGCTGGTTACAGGGCAAAGAAACAGGTTTCCCCTCTGGGAGCAGTCAGCGACTAATGAACCAGGCGGAGGGATGGAAGCACTCATGGGAACTTTTTGGTTTTGGTCTTTGGCGAGGGAGATGACCAGTAGGACTGCTAGTATAGGCAGGTTTGTTTGTAATCCTTGTTTCTATCTATTTATTTTTTTTATAATTGAATTTGGATTTGCTTTTTTGATTACTTTTTGTCATTGTTACTGCATATCTTAGGCAGCGCTAAGACGCTGCATCGAGACCTTCAATTATGCACCTTTCTAGTGGTTGAATGAGACCAGCTATTTAAAAAAAAAAGAGAAAAAAAAATGAAAAAAAATGAAACAAAAATAACTCAAAGCACCTTATAAAGCGGACTGGTTCCACAGCGCGGAGACTGAGAGGCTCAGATTTAGCACAATCACTAGAAATGTTACGCTTTGTTTCAAAATGTTGTATTGATTCACCACCATTGACCAAAGTGATATGGTTCCAAAAGCTGTAAAGTGAGCAGACCTGGGTGACTTGAGGAAAAAGCACCTTGAAACTCCACCAGCAAAATCAAGTGATTAGTTTTTTTTTTTGTTTAGTTTTTTTTTTTTTTTTTTGGTCCTGCAAAAAGATTATAAAAAAATAATTCAATATATGCAATTTTTAATTTCCTTCATCAAACAAATGAAGCCAGCAGCAGTATTATCTATCTAGCCTTTGACAAATGAAAGCGCCACAGTTGAAAAGCCATATCAGAGAGGAACAGGTTGCACGGAGCAGTGTGTGAGTGTGTGTGTGTGTGTGTGTGCATGTGTGTGAGAGTGTGTGTGTAGTTTGTCAGTACCTGCCCCTGCACTGTTCAAAGAGCCCAGTTGGACCCTGTGGCCGAACCGTCCGCCATTTTGTTTTCTTTCTTTTTACAAAAAACAAAAAAAATTCCTCTGTTTGTTTTTAACACGTTTTGTAGGACGCTGGGCCGTGTTTAGAGATGTGTAGACTGAGGCCCCTGGCCGGCCTATCCCCTCGTCTCTGGCCTGTGCCCCCTCCCACGATGAGTGCCCCCCTCCTCCTCCTCTTCCTCCTCCTCTCCTTAGAGCAGCATCCACCCCTCAGACACACCTCCCAGAGCCCATGGTGAAATGCATGTGTTAATTACAGTTTCTTTTCCATAATAATAATAAAAACAGTTTGAAAAGAGCAACACCTTTACTTGATTGAATAAAAGGATGTTCTTGACTGTATCATGCTCATGTCATCTGTGGTTATTACTATGTCATTTCAGTGATGGACAAGCTGCCACCTGTGCTTCAAACATGGACATGTTCAAAGTACTGCATTTAAATCCATCTGGAGTAAACATATCTAAAATATCAAAAGTAGAGCTACTCACTGCAGCTACAGCAGAAAAAAATGTTTTCTGCTGTCACATATGTGACATTAATAGAATATAATACTTTGTACAGTGGGTTTAGTCCAGTGGTTACCAACCTAGGGGCCAGGCCCCTCCAAAGAGGTCACAAGGTCACTCTCAGGGGTTAGTTAACAGGTTAGAAATATTTGGGTAAAAAAAATTTAAACTTTCACCCCACAAACAGAATTGTATTGGTTTATACAATATAAGTAGAATTAAGTTTCAAATAAAGGAGACATTAGCATACAAGAGCCTATTCCCCTTGTGAAATGTGTTGGAGTAGCCTAGCTACGGGCTAATTTATAAATAAAGCATCTCAAATTATACTTTGAGGAATGTAATTTAGTTGTAAAGCAGCATCAATCAATATATTTTTTAATATAAACAGGTAAAATGATCATGTGAAGGAGTTCAGTACAAACCCTATGAGGACACGTGCTCTCAGGTGATCATCTTTGAGCTAGCTGTTGTGATTATTATGGTCTTGGTAGCCTATTGCTGTTACATTTGAGACTCATAGGTCACATCAGCAAGGCAAGAAGATCTGATCAACCACAGTGCACTACTACTACTCACCTGTCCAGCACCAAAGCACCACACAGTGAACCACAAGCTAGTGGCCGTTTAGCCACTCAAGAACTAATGGGTGAAGCACAGCTTTAAAGGGGCTATCTCTAGGTTTTCTCTGCTGCAGAACAAGGCTCTTTCCTATGGAAGAGTATTGGGCCACTTGTGGAAAAAAAACAAAAGTGAGAGGAGTTTTTTTTTTTTTCATTACTCTCGACATTTTGACTTTTTTCTCGATGTGCATAAAGTCGAAATACAATGTAAAGAGTGAAGTCAATTAGAAAGATGAGCATGATGGCAAATAAGGTTTCAGTATAGTATATTACTATAAATTATATTTAATAATAATATAAAAATATAATCGTTTGATTTTATTTTGTTAATTTGCATTTTTTCTCATTTGCTGAGGACCCCCTCGCACCCCAGGCAGCCCCCCACTTTGAAAACCACTGGTCTAATTATAAACCAGTGGTTTTCAAAGTGGGAATTAGGAGTTAACATTGGTGTTGGTGAGAAAAGGGATGAGGTTTGGCTCTGAACTCACAACAATTAGCCTAATGCTAATGCTAACATTAGGTATGTAGCAGTGGCATTAAAGGGTTAGTTCATCCAAAATTGAAATGTCACTCATTATCTACTCCCCCTCATGTGGACTAAGGGCTGGGAGAAGTTTCAGAGTCCTCCGTGGCTTCTCTGAGTTACAGGGGGTCTCGGCGTAGCAGTGCATGTCCATATAACGGTTGCAAATGGATACCAACTGTCTTCGTAACAAAAAGACACACCAAAAAACATCCAGATACCTCCATGTTGCTCGTATGTAATGTCCGTCTTGTATTGAAGCCCTGAAATGCGAAATTGTCCTGAAAATAATTAAATATGTCTATATTTCAAGCTTGTTGAACAGCGGAAGCGGAAGCTTCTCGAAGCTCCTCTTCCTTGTTCGTCAGATTTGGACGAACCAGGGTCTGTCATCTTCCCAGTTCGTCCAAATTTTACGAACCGGGAAGAGAAGCTTCCGCTACAAACAAGCTTGAAATATACACTTATTTAATTTTTTTCGGGACAATTTCGCATTTCGGGGCTTCAATACAAGACGGACATTACATACGAGCAGCATGGAGGTATTTGGATGTTTTTTGGTGTGTCTTTTTGTTACATAGACAGTTGGTATCCATTTGCAACCGTTATATGGACATGCACTGCTACACCGAGACCCCCTGTAACTCAGAGAAGCCACGGAGGACTCTGAAACTTCTCCCAGCCCTTAGTCCACATGAGGGGGAGTAGATAATGAGTGAAATTTCAATTTTGGATGAACTATCCCTTTAAAGCAAATAGCTCCTTTAAATTGGTAACTAGCTGGGTCAATGGGGGAATTGATGAAAATAAAAACGCCCTACGGAAATAGGTTGAGCTATTTTTTTTTCAGAATAAAATGTTATGCATAAACAATGTATTATAATTTTGATTTACCTATCAAGAATGAATGTATTCTCAGTTGTTTTCATGATGTGGTCCACTAGTCATTCAAGATGGAGGTAATGAATCATTTTCCAGACAGAAATGACTTGTTACTCAGGTGTTCTTACTCATATATGGGATCCACAAAGCCATGGTATGTCTGGTGAACTGGAAACTTTACCAGGTGTACATGTGATGTCATTGTGACAGCCGCAGGTTTTCCATGCATCTCATCCACTGCAGGTCGGAACGGTGAGACTGGAGGTGAGTACTGAGCAGCTGACGTCACCTACACACTGAGATGTATGATGCTGCTGCTAATTGAGGCAAAAAGAGTCAAAGGCCTGAAGACTGCTGATGTTTAATGTAGCACTAAGATCATGTTGATGCTGTTGGACAGTTGCCTGTAAAACTGCCATCACACACACACAATCATACTGGAGACGGTTTGTTTTGTAGGGTTAGTAGAGGCTCGCCATATCATTCAAAAAGTACTGCACAGGGACTCATTTATTGTGCTTACCTTTCTTGTTTATTTGTCCTAAACAGCCAACAGTGATACGTGCTGTATCACTGCTTACTCAACTGTTATATTAGTAAATCATAATCTTAAGGGTCTCAGGTATGTGATGTCTACTCACGTTCTTATCTTTCACTTCCCGCCGACCCTCCCAGATCCCCAATTCTTCTCACCATCTTCCTTTTCTCCCAATGTATGGGACTAATTTATACATGATTAATTGATGTGGATGAATATCAAAATATGAAGCCCTAAGATTGAGGGGGTCGGTTTTTTTAAAACCTGCTGATGTCATCATCTTTGTAAGAAACCATTCATTTGCATCGTGGTGGAGGAGACCAGAGATGGAATATGGAGTCAGAAAACATTATTTGTTCCAACATTTCAATCATTTCTTTTTAGATGTGAATCTAAAATGTTCAGTCTGAAAATACTTTTGTTCAATTTTGAATAATTTAGGGTATTTTTATTGGGGGGGGGGGGGGGGGGGGGGGGGGCAAATCATGTTTTTCAGAAATTGGGGGGGACATGTCCCCCCCGCCCCCTGGTGATAATGGATTAGACCTGCTCCTCACTGATCAATTCATTCTTATTAGCTGGTTTGTGAGTAGCTGAACCTCATCATGCACAATGAAGCCTTGATACTGATACACTAATCTTCCACTGTAATTGTTGACACTAAGCACTATAGTCCAGGGGCCTCATTTATCAAAGAGGGTGTAAAACTGCTACTAAATATTTGCGTACGGCGAAAAGACGAAAATGGCGTACACCCTAAATATTTACACCTTTTTCAGATCAATCAAACTATGCGTACGCACAACTCTCCGCAATAAATCACACAGGACTCAAGAATGGTGCACACGTGAACACACCTCTTACTCCGCCCCCGGAACGCCTATATACAACTCTATATGGTCAGCACGTGCATATTTAATTAGCCATGTGCTCTCTGTGGCGCAGCAACTTTTGTGACAACAAAGTGACAATGGAGACAACCGGCGGAGGACGGGGGAAAGAAGCGGAACTTCTCCGCTTCTCCGAAAGCAGATACACGGGCAATAAATCAGTCAGAAAAATGATCTTGCATTTTAATAAGCTACAATAAAAACAAAAACCTCCCAAATCTCAACAAAAGGAGCAGAAAGAAGAAGAATCTTATGTAATCTGCCCCTTTATCCCAGAAAATCTTTTTTCTTTTTTTTTTTCTTTTTTTACCTAGATGTTAAAACAATGTAGGAAGCAGGACGATAGTTACCATTACTTTGCAGGCCTTCCCACTACACAGTTACAGCTCTACTGGACTCGGTTTAGGTCATTTTCCATTACAGCTGAGTCCTTCACAGTTCCCCCTCAGGGCTGCGTTGTCTCACTCTTTATTCTCTCCTCTCATCAGCTCCAAACACACGTGCACCTCGTTAACTCAGGTGACAGAATAATAACAGTCTCAGTAGCTGCAGATCACGGGCGCTGCTGCCGGTGTGTTTTTAAACTTGGATGGTTTGATCCTTGTCGGACGTCACATATAGCCTAATCAAAAAAGCAAAATCCACAATGCGCTCTGTTTATCAATTAACATAAAGCCTAGCGGGTTGGATTGCCAGCACCGGTCCACCACTACCACAATTACTTTAAAAAATCCTCTGTGCTCTTCTAAATGTACTCCGCTCCTCTCTCCCTCTCACACTGCAGTTCTCTGACTCAGCAACGGTGTCGCCAATTCCTCCTCTTCCTCAAAAAAGGCGTACGCCAGGGTCAAAATGGGTGTAAATGTCCGCACTTTTCCCCGTCAGGTTTTGGCTTGATAGATCCCAAATTTGGCGGAGAAAAGTGCGTACGCACAAAACGAGGGGAAAATGGCGTAAAAAAAGGTGTATCCACAATGATAAATGAGGCCCCAGGTTTGGAGGCAGAATGAGTTCTAAAGAGTGGCACGTTTATAAAAGGAGTAAAACTTAAAGGAGCATTATCACAAATACAGCAGCAATAGCATAAAATAAGCTGAAATATGCAAAAGATAGGTTGAGGGGAGCCATAACTAAATTTACAAAGAAAATAGCCAACAGTGTAGTGTCCGTGGGGCAAATGCAGAATTTGTCTTTGTTATGACACAAGCCGGCCCAGCACCTGCTGCGTTCGATTGCACTCGGAACTGGGAAAGATCCAACATCCGAATCGGAAAAATGCAATAGCCTAGTAAATTGTAATGTAGCAGTGTTAGGCTGCTTACAGTCACTGAATCGCTCCGTAGGACACTTCTCTCCACGTCCCTGTGTCTTTCTTCAGCTGTCCTCTCAGCGTTATTAACACCTTAACGCAAAATGATTTTAACGGCACATTAACGCGGGCCACTCCGTAGTTTTGGAAAACAGAGAGGCTGCTGCTCTCCAGACGTGTGTGTGTAAGTTACTACGGTTACAGTGATGCTCCCATTCCCCGGATATTTCTGCAGCTGGATTTACATGATCCGGTCTGAGACATGAAACTCATGGACTGAGTCGTCGTCCCACTGCGCTCTGCACGTCACACCGACCATCGTGCATTTGTAGGAGGAAGTTGTAAACTTGTTGTACACTAGCAAGTTTTTTTTTTTCCTTTCCCCAATCGCACGTTCATTCAGAGGTAAGTCTTATAATGTTACAGAAAACCTGCATGTTTTTTCTCCTCATGTCCTACACTAGAGAACTTGTTCTTCTTATCACCAAACGAGGCTGCTCTCTCTCTGACAGCTGGTTTTTAAATACCATAAAGCCTAACATGTATGGAGGAGAGACGCCCACTTGTTTATATCTGATATGCTCCGCCACTGGCTCCATCTAGTGGCCGAATTAAGAATTTGGATTTGCGTTAATGCTCCTGTAAGTGTGATTTATGATCACTGTGCATCTCTGTGTTGTTTCATGTTTGTGTAGTCATTTTGTCTGTAAGTTGTGGTGAAGGTGAACCTGTGCCTGTTCTGTGATTCATCTGTTAATAAAATTATGTCTGTTTTATTATTACCACCGCTTGAAATAAACTTTTAAGTTGAGCCGACTTGAAGCATTTTTCAACGGATGCACACCAGGTGCCAGAAAATTTACAAAATCACAGGTGAGTCAATTTTATGTCATTTTTAATTCAGATCTTGATCTTAAGTTTCACTAGATTCAGAGTTAAATTTGAGACTACATTTGGCCAGATGAAAGGTACATTAAACGCCAGTCATCCACACACCACTACATGATTTTAACAGAAATTCCAGATGATTTGGTTCCCTCGTTTCCCTTAAGGTTTTTTTAAGTGTCTGAAATCAACGACACAAGGCAAGAAATGTGCTGTTGTAGGCATGGTAGTACAATGTATTAATCTGATAAGCCAGTAGAAGAGAGAAAGTCGTCAGATGGTCTGGGTGAGATGCTGCTAAAGCCACACGCAGATGGTTTTTTACTCCTCACCGAGCAACACATAGATCTGCCTGCAAAAAAATGCATCCAACAGCTAAAATGTTAAATGTATGGGGTTTTAATCATTTTGGTTATGTAGTTCATGTAGTGTGGTCCTCATTCTGGTAAAGTGGGGAAAGAATATATTTTAGGTATAATGCAGAGAGCTCACCACAAACCTTCCACCATAAGTTTCAAAGCAGTTTAGTTGCAGCCTTTTCATCTACTGACAGTTAAAAAAAAACAAAAAAAAAAACGGAGGAGATTTTAAGCTGAATGACCTGTCGCTGCTCAGGTTTGTGTTTTTAAGATCCTAACGGAAGATTTTTTTTAAAAAATAGATCAGAAACTTAAAGTCAGATGTTGAAGTTGCACAGTTGATTTTTCTGGGTAGTGTTAATTAGCACCAGAAGCAACGCGCAGAAACAAAAAAATAAAATCAAAAGCTGCACATTTGAGCAACCTAGACACAGGCAGGCATGGTGTTTGCAAAGGGTTGTGAGTGACTGGCGGCTGTTATGTGCAGCCACCAGAGAAGAAGAGATGAGGGCAGGTACAAAGTGAACAGAATAACCAGATACTTATTTGTCAGTTTAGTTCCCCCCCGCCCCTCCCCCCTCCCCAAGCAACATCATGTCAGACAACATACAGAGGGCAGCACGGTCCGGTGCGTCTCTGCCAGTTTCATACTTGGACGTACGTACATGAAGGCTTACAGAGGTACACACAAGCAGTTACACACACTGATAATGTTGTAGATGTGCTTCTGTTACAGTCCAGCTAACAGCTTTAACAAACTCTTGCAAATTGATTACTTCTTTTTTCTGTTTAACTGTATCGCATCCATCGGCACAGGCACACGGACATGTACTCACACACACAGAGACGCAAGCACACGCTCTCATTGCAAACCCTTCAGCCCCCCCTCCCCTCCCCCTCCCGTTGGCCCCTCCCCCCTTTCCCTAATGTTCACAAAGCGCATCTAAAATCAAATTATAGATCTCCCCTAGACAAACCCCA
This sequence comes from Trachurus trachurus, assembly GCF_905171665.1. Classification (NCBI taxonomy): domain Eukaryota; kingdom Metazoa; phylum Chordata; class Actinopteri; order Carangiformes; family Carangidae; genus Trachurus; species Trachurus trachurus. The sequence goes on along the minus strand of NC_139905.1, from coordinate 32,803,218 downwards.
CACATTCCATTGGAATTCACGTGGATTTTTTTTTTTTTATAATTCCTCCACTTTTTCACCCCCCCCATCCCCACCCCTCCCACCCCTGACCTCAGATAATGCAAGTCTGACCTTCTGCACGCAGCCTCCTCTTTCTGTACTTGAAGCATGAAACCCCACCAGAAACCTGACCCACCCCGTTCCCCGTTGCCCCCCGTCGCCCGCCCCACCCCGCCCTGCCCCACCTCCCCTCCCACGCCCCCACCCCACCCCCCTGCTGGCTCTCCCCCCTCCTCCTCCCCTCTTGTTGGGTTGAGCTGAGGTTGGTAGCTGTACAGTAAAATTGGGGAGGTGGGGGGGAGGGGGTGCAGTCTTTATGCTGAGCCAAAGAGGGGGAGGGCAGGAGGGAGCAGGAAGGCAGTGATCTGTGTTCAGTCATCGTCCAGTCCCTGGTTGAGGAGAAAGTTGGCTGCCAGGTTCTCGTTCTTCTCGCAGGCGAAGTAGGCCTGGATGACCAGAGCCTCAGGGAAACCCAGCGCTTTTAACTGACGGAGGAGAGACACAGTTAAAAGACAAGGCTTCAACTTCACATTCTTCTCTTCTAATCATTGTCCAGGACATTTTCAGCTTCTACAATATGACCGACATGTTAGAACACCATACACTAATACATCCCCCTTCCCGTTCATCCTTTGGAGAAGTGTTGTTTTTGACAGTTGAACCTTATTTTGTACATGGTTGTTTCTCTGTTTCACCCCCAAAAGATGTGCAGTCTATGGCTTTAATTTATCTATGAAATAATCTCCGACATGCTTAGAAATTATGACAAATTTGTCATGGACAACGCAAACGTGTTGTTTTTGCTTTTAAACCACGCCCACTACAGCTCTGTGCTGCTCCTCTATCTGTCACTCAGCAGAGGAGAGAAAACCCTCATGCTCACGGTCCAATACTGGAAACACTCAACTCTAATGGCGCTTTTCCACTAGCTCGGCGCGGCGTGGTTCTCATTGAGATTGTTTTGGTGTCCTGCGGCACGGCACGGCACGGCTCTATTCGTTTTTTTTGCTTTTCCACTAGTCCCTAGTTCCTCCTGGTACCTGGTACTTTTTTGGTAACGCCTCGGCCCTGGTTCCAAGCGAGCCGAAGCGATACCAAAACGTGACATCTGCCTTCCGCTGATTGGACAGAACGTCGTCACTGGAAGAGTTGCGAGCGTGACGTCCGATGCGGGAATCAAACCCGCTAAATTTAAAAACACAGCGGCAATGGCAGGAGCGCCCACTGATCTGTACTGAGACTGTTGTTGTTCTTTCACCTGAGTTAAATGCAGGGATGCAAACGGGTCAGGACCAAAAAAGAGAGGAATTTCCCGGGGGGGGGTGCTCACCATTAACAAATAAGTACATTACAATATCACGGAAAAGTCAATTTCCAGTAGTTCAACCCCAACCAAGTATTGATTGATTATAGATGGACATAGTTTTCAGAGGGCCAACATTTCTATATTAAAAATGCTTAAAAAAAAAAATCCTTAGCAATATTTCCATTTTGGAGATACTGATTTTTAGGTCTTCACTGAATGTTAGTCATAATTATTACTATTAAAATAAACTGAATTAATAAAGACATGGGATGTTTCATTCAGTGTGTAATGGACATATATAATGTGTTCTCTCTTCGGATCTGAACGATTCACACAAGTCACCTAATTGGTCATGAAAAAAGCGAGTTTCGCTTTTCGGCGCGCTGTTTGCATCCCTGTAAATGTCTGTTGTGTGGACCAGCTGTGGTCTGTGATGGAGGTGCAGACGTGTGAGTTTGGAGCTGATGAGAGGAGAGAAAAAGAGAGAGCGAGACAACGCGGCCGTAACCGCCGTGATATGACGACCCCGCCCCCGCTGAGGAGGAACTATAGAAGAACTCAGTTGTAAATGGAAAAGCACCTAAACCGAGTCCAACCGTGACTGCGTAGTGGAAAAGCGCCAAAAGTCTCTAGTTTTCTCTCAAGGCACTTCTTTGGAAAACAAATCTAGTAGCTGATGTCACGATGTGATAAATAATCTTCCAGGACAATTTAATCTTTTCCAGGACATTTGACTTTTTTCCCTAATTTTCCATGTGTTTTCCAGGACTGGAAAATTGGTCGCCTTTCCCAGATTTTCCAGGATACATGGGAACGCTAATGTGGAACTCTGCATTTAAAATGTTGTGATGTTGGACAGTCTTCATCCTTCACTCACCCTCTCGATGGCTTCCTTCTCCTGAGGTGTAACCTGGATATAGTTGACAGGTGCGCCCTCCTCCCCCGCTGCCCCCATCTCTCCCACCTCTGGCGCATCTCCCCCCTCCCCCACCGGCTCATTCAACATCTGGATAAATAGCTCCTGATGCTGGCTGATTTGCTGGGGGAAGAAACACACAAAGAGTTAATGGTAAACACCTGAAACGCAACACTGGGACGCTGGGAAATAAACTTCAACAGGGATTTTATATATCATTATAATGTATTGTATCAAGCTATAATATAACAAGGAACTGAGAAACAGCTTTGTCTATAGAACATGGTGTCTGCTGCTGAATGAATTTGTTTGTGTGTTTCATGAATTAAGTGTAGTTAGAAGACTTTCAACTACAACATGGTGCAGGCAGGACACCAAAACATTAACAATCTCATGAATAATGATCAAACGCTCTTGTTGATGCAGTCGTATAGAAATTCAACTGACACACTCAAGCGCAGGCATTGTGGTCACATCTGGAGCTCTGGAAGGCTCCAGATGAACTCCTTCTGAACTCCTTGACCTGTGCAAAAAAAACAAAAAACACCAACCTGCCAACATTTGGCACTGATGACGCTGGAGCTCCTCCTGCTGTGAGTGAGCTTTCTCCAGCATGAGGAGGTCCTACCTGTCCAACAATATGCTCAACTAACACCTAGTACATCTCTGCTCCTGGCCCTCCTCCACAGTCTATGACTCAGTCAGAGCAGGGTCCGTGTGGTGGAGTGAGGGCTTCAGGGCACAAACGCAGAGAGAGAATTTCCACTTCCTGTGTTCCTTTTTTTTTTTTTTTTTTTACAGATTTCTTTTTTTAAAAAGAGGGAAATTCCTGTCTTAACATCTAAATAGACCGTCACTGTAATTATGCTTTTCTGAAGTGATGGATTCTGCAATGAAGAGATGAGTCCAAGGTCTGAAAGCCTAATGCACTTTAATACAAGTTCATCACCAGCATGGAGTGAACAAAGACAACTCTTATAAAGGGGGAACATCTAGTTACTTGACTCTTTCAGACATAATGGTACCTTACTCATAAAGTGTGGAATGCATAACATGACTTTACAACCCTGAACTTAATTTTACCCTTAGTTAATTAGTTTCTTTGACTCATAGTGGTGCCTTGCCATGACCTTACAGCCCTGAACTTAGTTTACCCCTGCACCCACCAAGATTGTGAAATCTATGATATACTCTATCAGGTATGGGTGGGTATGATCACCTGGCTCCACTCTGCAGGTCAGAGGGTGTTACCTGTAGAAGCTGAGGGTTCTCCCTGCCTAGTTGCTGGAGAAGAGCTGGTAGCAGAGCAGGGTTCTGTTGGATGGCCTGTCTCATGTGCAGGAACTGGGGCTGGGTCCGCAGGAATGCAAGTGGGTTATCTCCTAGTGACGACGACAACAACAACAAAATGAGAATCGGTTTATGCATGTGAATGTTTGATACTAGTAGTCAAATTCTTACTTCAAACTGAGCCTGTGTACGACTGGACCTGAGCTCAGTGGGATTGATATTCTGTCTGGACAGCAAATCCATTGTCCCACTGCGACATGAGAAACCCCTCCCTCACACATTTCTGACACTGAATGAGAGGAGGGGGGCGGTCTGTGTTGACAATCTACTACAACTTTCCAAAACTGAACATCCAACATCGATTAATCTGTCGATTACGTCAACGATTAATCGATTAGTTGTTTGGTCAATAAAATGTAAAAAAAAATGTAAAAAAAATGTCAATCAGTGTTGTTTCCCAAACCACAAGATGACGTCCTCAAATGTCTCGTTTTGTCCACAAACCAAAGAGAGACTCAGTTTATTGTCATAAAGGAACAAAGAAACCAGAAATATTCAACCCTTAAAGCCCCAGTATGTAACTTATTTGGCTTTTTTGGCTAGCGCCTGTTAAAACTGTCACTGTGTAGTGTGAGGAAGGACGGAGGCACTGGTGTTGCATTCAGGTGCAGTCAGGCAGACGGCCGTCGGCAAACCAACCTGATGTCATTTTACTCCACCAGAGAAAGACGGTAAAACAATACCACATCAATGAAAAACAAAAGACGTGACAGTCTGTTTAACTGACGTGTTGTGCCGCGGACGTCCGTCATACGGCCGCAGCAGACTGGCTGTCCTCTGCGGTCCTGGTGCTCCAGGTCAGCCAGACGCCTCGTCTGCCTCAGCGGACGGACACTCCGCGGCGGGCGGCTGTGGCATGACTGTGTGTTTCTTGCACCGCGGATGAGAGCGGGGCGACTGGTTTATGCTGTCTGATCCCCCAGCGGGGGGGGCAGACTCGGCTCATTTTGGTCAATGGGAAAGGGGCCAAATTAGCGTAAATTAGCGGGTTGACGCGGGTCTGGCGTTCCCACTGCAAGCCGATCGGAGCCGAGCCGATTAAAGGCGATTTTAACCCGTGTCGCTTGCCGAGTCGTTTGACCCGCGTCGACGCGGCTCGGTGCGCCTTCCCCACTGCCACCAAAAGCCGATTGTTAGCGGGTTTAAACGGGTTTTCGACCAGTGGGAAAGGGGTATGAAAGAAGTGCAATTCAGGGTAATGAAACAAATGCAGCAAATCCCTCCACTCCACTGTGACCATCACATTTTCAGAATGCGTGTGTGAAAAGCGACAGAAGGTGCTGATTGATTGTCAAATTATCTTCCAGCTAACTAGCAATTTATCAAATAATCAGTGCGGCTGTAGTCCTGATAAATTAAATGTTTTTGTGGAAGTCTCCGCAATCATGAAACTACACTAAAGGTGGAGCCTTGGTGACGCCTAATAGACCTAACAATTATTTATTCATGCCCATGGTGCAGAAACATTTGGTGCCCAATGAGTCACGTCATGAGTCACTGTCTCCCAGAGAATTGGGATAGTTAGTTATTCTATTTATCTGAGAATGAGCCGTGTCTAGGTCCAGAGGCAGGCCATTGGCCAAGGTACATTTACATGTCCTCAACAGTCTCCTTGTGGTCTGAGTTGCCGTCTAGTGCTCAATTTGATTCATGGATACTAGCTGGGGGCCGGAGGGGGGCCAGCATTTAAAATCCACTATTGTTACCACACCACCAGCACTGGTGTTTGTTTTCTCCACAGCAGACAGAGACACATAAAGCTTGACTGCAGGTATTTTTGGACCGAGCCGAGCTGCATGCCTCACCCTCTGCTAGAGACGGGGCTTCTGTGGGTCCGGACGCGGGGGCCTGCGCTGGTGGATTACTCTCCTGGACTGGGCTGCTGGGGATACCCTGGAAGAACGACAATACAAGTTATCCATCGCACGCAAAACACACACACACTCCTTACATGGTGCCAAGGAACATCAACAGACCCTAACAGTAACAGTTAGTAACTAACAGTTTGGTGGCTCCAAGTGAATACATTTACATTTCATTTGATTTAACCCCCACAGCTACTGACCATCACAATAACTGCAGCATAAATCCTTCAGTCTGCTCAGCATATGTACACTTTAGTTTATTTAAAGGGGAACTATGTAAGTCCGGTGGCTTTTTCACTGTTTTGCTAACCCTCCTCCTGGCCATGTGCATTTGTTTACAACAAAGCCGGTGAGAAAGCAATACAGGGGTAGACAATAAGGGACATTTTGAAGATCACTGGCCCCACCATTCTAACCACTGGCCCAGGACAATAGGTATCGATCCCCATATTAACCAAAAACAACATATCCCAGCCAATTCCTGCGGTCTCGCCATCGAGGCTGGAACTTTCTTATATACCGATATCAATACTAGTACATTTCCACGATTCTTGACAATTATTCGATACCACGGTTTAAGAAGGACAAAAAAAAGTAAAGTAAATTCATCAGCAGGGCTTAAAGTAAAAAAAAAATCCTGAGCCTGAACTTTTTTCCAAGGAGCGGGGTGCAGTGGATCCGACGCATAGCCTACACATTATAGGCAATTTAGCAAACAACTTTTTAGCATTGTGCTTGGTAATGTACACAGGGTTCATACACATTTTAACCAACACATTTCCATGACTTTCCCATGACTTGGCAACACGTTTCCATGACATTACAAGACCTCTAAAACATCAATATATTCATGAAATGTATGAAAACTATGAAAAAAAAAAAGAAAAAGTGGAAATGTCAAAAAATAGATCTAATGACAATGGGCTTTATGCACAGCTCGACTACTTCCTGAGCTCAAGCCCGCTTCATTATTACATACAGACAAACTGATTACTCCAGGTGTGTCTGACCTCACAACAATGGTCATTCCCCCCCAGAAAAAAAATTAAATGTGATTTTAACACATTGAAGCATTCTGGTGTACTCTGAGAAGAACATGAAGGGAACATTTGTTTCAGATAAAAAAAAAAGCACATTGAGAATTGACTGAGGTTCCTATAGCTTAATTGTAAGGCAACAAGGCAAGAATGGCTGGAGTGTATGAAACTGAACTCAACTGGTCTAGTGGGGAGCAAAAACAAATCTCATATTTTAAATCTAGGGGTCTGGACCAGCCTTTCAAGGGCCCGTTTCCTCTGCTATGGGGCGCGTGGGGGGTGGGGGGGCACGTCCGTGCAGCGTTGCGCTGCGGACATGCACGGAAAAAAAAAACGAAACCGAATGCGCGCCGTTACGTGCGCTCGGACAGCGGCAAGAGACCAGACGCTACTTGGCGTATCACTGCCTCCAGCGAGTGACTGAGTCACGTCACCAGGCTCATACAGTACGCGCAGGCAGGCCAGGGTTGTCTTGCATACGACACATTTACGGTAGCTTTGTCTTTGTCCTCCGTCTTCTCCAGCCATGAACTTCTCTGTGTGCAGCCAAATATTGTGTGTGTGGTTTTTTTTTTTTCTGAAATTTTCAAACGCCGGAGATCCGGCACGGGGCCGGAATACTTTAAGCCCTGCATCAGGCTACTTTATTTAATAAATAAATAACTGTTTCACATTAGACTTGTACAGTATTTAGCCTCCACTGTGGTTTAACAATGAAGTAAAAACAGAGTTAAAATGGTAAATATGCCTCAACACAAAAACATGAAGTTATGTAGTCATTACTTTTAACCTCCAAGTAGTTCAGTGATATAACTGTTGTTCTCATTCATTCACGTTTAGGCTGTTTCCACAGACTGGTGCAAAATTGACTCATTGTTTCATTTTCAGCTCAGTTTTGCGTTTACACACGTTTTTTTTGTTGTTATTATGGTCTAAATGTCACGTGACGTGCCACCGCTGTGGTGCACACCGAACAGCTGGCGCCCCAGCGCGAGCTCTGGCCCGTGTGTAACGTTGGCGTCGGTCCCGACAGGACTCGACCCGACGCGCTGAGGAGGAGGGAAGTTTCATGGTTAAGAAAAAGGTTTTTATGGGTTCTTGTGACGACCTTCTATCAGCAGAGCGAGTGATCAGAGTGAGCGAGCTGCAGCTGCCTGCAGGTGGTGCTGACGTGCCAGGGCACAGAAAGTAGACGTCTCTGTCGTTGATCGGGTCGGGATCTCTTAGCACTAATTACCGAGACGATTTGACAGTTATCATTTCAAACCACAGGGATTTAATGTGAAATTGGATTTATTTATTTACTTGTTATATATATTTTTTTCAAGGCATTATTTTCACTGGCCCGGTTTGGAGCGTTCGGGTGGCTCTGACGGTTTGAAAAGTACGTCCGGGCCACCGGGCCATTTATATTGTCGACCCCTGCGATATATGGAGCGGTGGATATCATATACAATAGGTGCGTTTACATGCAGTGTTTTCCTCAATCTGATTGTAAACAATCGTATTAAATTAATATTATTCGACCTGTTTACATGAACACTAAATAAAGCGATCCACATTCATTCATTGAATTCCACAATTCAGCGGCTGCAGCCTTGGAGGACCCAGCCTACGCCGTCTCCGGAGGCAACGGCTTCAGAGGCTCCTCCGGAGGCGGCGTCAACCGTCGGTAAATGAAACGGTCTTTCCTGATTGCGTCCGAATGTAAACAACGTCCTAACAACGTCCTAACGTTAAACATTTGAAAGTGGCGCTTGCAACGGCTCTTCCGTTCCTCTGCTCCTCACCTACGGCCAGCGGCCAACCACGCCTCCAAGCTGCTGCAGAGCGGGGCTACGGCGGAGAGCCGCTAACGTTCCATAGCATGCTACGTTGCTACAGTCTTACCCATTTCCTGTTTCCTATTTCCCATGAACGTCAATACGTAACACCTACGTACTATGGCGCGCATGCGCAGAATGAATAATCCACTCTATCAACCGAATCCCCGTTTACATGCGGCATGAAGCTGATTATCAATCAGCATATACTACCTCTTTCAATCCGATCCGAAATACAATGAGATCCGGGTGAATCGGATCCGGTACGGTGTTTACATGAGACATTTCGAATCTGATTGACCTCTTAATCTGATTGTAAATAGGATTTTTGGACCCATGTAAACGCACCTAATGTTACGATTTGTATATTTGTGTAGTCATATCTGTCATAAACAAGAGATCACAGGTTACTGTGCGTGTTTGTGTTGCGGTGCCGCAGAGACAAGAGCTGGCTGGTTGGTTTTTTGTGATGCTGTTGATATGTAATGTATCATACTGAATAAGTGTTTGTAAACTGTAGACTGAAAACAACGCTCATGAAACACTCTCAGGCATCAAACTCTGTATCTGCAGTAATTAAGTATTTCTCTGTGGGAATTTGCCAGCGGGTCACCACAGCAGACTGATATGATGGCTGTAAGGGTTCAACCACAGGGGACACTGTGATTGTTAAGTAAACAGACTAGTAGCACATATCAGATACATCATTTCTGAGGGAATAGGGCTGCATTTGGTAAGAATACTGTCAGAGTGTGTGTGACGTACAGTGAGAAGGTATTCTACAGCTCTGTGGGGGTTGTTGAAACTGGCCCGTAGTGCAGCCACCACTCTCTCCCTTTCGTAGCCCATAGACATGATCTCCGTCAGCATCGCCTCGTACTCGGCCCCGGTCACTGAAAAAACACACGGCACAGACGATCGAGTTCAGAACTCTACAAGGTTACACATTACAAACTTATACTAGGAATGTATCACCAGGAAACAGATTTTAAAACTATGCGTCAATTCTGCCTGTGAGAAGCTGCTGCAGCAGCAGGTAGGACGGCTTTTTAAACTTTCCAAACCACACAGAGAAACTTATAATACAGTCACTGATTCTACTTTATGGTCTCCATGACAGAAGTTTTTACTGCCTGTATGTTAGTTGACCATCAGATATTATATCCACATGTGAAAATTCCTTTTGTTATACATTTTCTTTTAGAAAATACAAAATTACCTGAATATAAATATGCAATAAACAACGTACAGTATCAAACATACAGTAGAGCAGTGTCACCTTCTTCACAAAGACAAGAATGTACGTCATCTTTGAGTGAATCAAATGGGAATCCCCATATCTCTCTGTGACACCACAATAAGAAATGGCTTACTCTTGTCACATCCTAAATATAGGAGCGGTATGTATTGCACTGCAGCCTGTAAAGTCCCTGACTCACAGCAGTAACCATTTCTGGCACACCAAGTATACCCTAGGATTAACACAAGAAATTCACTGCTGAGATATGAACCCCCTTATAGCTCTAACCATTGTCTGAAATTGTACAATTCACATTTAACAACAGTGGGGAAATGTCCAAATGACTGCACTGAGACTGTGAGAGGTGAACAGGCTCTGGTTACTTGTATATGATGTAAGTCTGGCAGAGTCCCCATCCATTACATACCCAGTGCTGAGGAAGCATCCAGGCCCTGGCTCCCACCACTGGAGCTACAAAACAGAAAAGGTGAGGAGGGAAAAAAAAATGAGACAGTCTGCACAACATTTCTGTGACTCCATGGTGACGAGCAAAGCAACAAGACAATGTTGAAAAACACATTTTGCAATCAACATCTGTTCCATACAACTAAATAAATCACTGCAGTAGAGTCAAAGTACTTGTCTTGGATATTATGGAAGTGATATGATAGGATCCTGACCACTTAGTGACTCATGTTCTACTGCTCAACATATAGCTTAACTGATTGATTGCTCTTTCTGTTGTTCCACTCTCCATTAGGATGAGTCTGGGTGGGTGATCGAGCCAATGCACAACTCTGATTTATCATAAATCACTGCTCTGTCAGAGACGACAATGAACAGTGAACGGAGGAAACTTGTTCTAAAACATTCAGCTTAAAGCTACAGTCGGCAACTCTTTTCGACCCCAAGAGGAATTCCATGCAACTACAACAATACTGCCAGCACTTTCACGTTGTGTCTGGCAGTAAACGCAGTGTTCAACTGAAATAGGGCAAACATGTCAAAATGTCATTTTTGTGGACAAAAGGACGGTAAACTTGGACTGGCAGAGAATACCTTTGACGGTAATGGTGAACGGCAAAGATTTTAATTTTTTTATCGTCCACCGGCCACGGAATTCACAACCAGATGTGACGTTTTGGTAGCCTCATAAACCAGCCTCTCCCGGAAATGCATCTCATTTCATTTCACAGGGAGAGTCTGGCCTCATTTCCCGTGTAAGCGTTTGTGGTGGGCGGGAGTAGTAGCGTTGACAGACAACCCCATTCAGCCAATCAGCAAGTTGGTATATCAAACTTTTGCCGAATCCAGTTGGAAGAACAGCCAAAACATCTTTTCCTTCAAGAAACTCAACAAGCGCCAACTCTTGCTCTTGTTTAATTGCTGTAATGGATGCTATTTCAGTAAGAACTTCCCTTGTTGCTGTTTTTAGGCTGATACTGCTAGATAGCTCCGCCATGTTCGTTGTGGTAAGAGTCACGCAGTGTAGTGACGTTATCATCCGGGGCTTTGCACCAGTCTGAAATCTGAGCGGCGACGCTGATTGGCTCGGCCTTCTGAGGGCTTCAGGCCATGAATGAGGCCAGACCCTCCCGTGAAGTGAAATGAATTGCATTTCCGGGAGAGGCTGGTTTACGAGGCTAACGTTTTGGATGGAATCTAATATTTAGAGAAAGTTGAATTTGATAGCCATATAGCTATAAATAACACATACATAAAAATATATTTTTTACATTTCATTCAATTTGTTGTAAACAATACATTGCCATAGCAACATATTGTCACGTGTGTTTATCGTTTTGCTGCCGTGCCGTTCCATTGGACCGCTTGTTTGTTTCTCCCGTTACATCCAGCGGCTGTCGTCCGTCGGCCTGATTCCATGTAAATGCAGCATAAAGCCTGAAGTCACACATACGCCAATGCATACGAAGGAAAATCACCTGCCGGTGTTAAATGTGGCTGTGGTTACACACATGTGAATAACAGTGGTGAATATTCCTGTTTACTTCCAGTCTATGTGAGCGAGGGGGAGGATAAAACATTTGCTTCCTGTGGCGAAGCAAATCCGCATCTTGGATTTGCGGTGGGTCAACTTCTTGACAGTCCTTAACTCTACGTGTGGTGAGCTGCGAGTGATAGCTACCTCAGCGTCCCAGCACCATGATTCGTTGGTGTACACAGCCAGACCACCTGCCCATAGTTTCCTGGCTAGCGAAGTTACTCTGTGGGTTCGATGCAGCATTAAACCCTGCAGCTGGATCTCAGCGTTTGTGGTGCTCTGGTTCAGCCAGGTTTCCGTGAGAACGTAAACACAGCAGTTCCTCATGCTACGTTGAGAAGCTCTCCACAGTCTGATGTATTCCACTTTGTTTAGGAGGGAGCAAACATTTACTAGCATGGGTTTAGGCACTTTTAGCTTGTGTGGATTAGCACGTAGCCTGGCGTTGGCCTGGTGATCTGTTACACCGCCTGTGGTAATGTCTCAGTGCTCATCAGTGCTGCTTGTCTAGTGATGGCTTACATACATTTAAAGGACATATACGAGTTATGTACAACAACTTTAAATTATAAGAGAACAAGATCGATACACTAAATTAGAATTCTAAATAATACTATTACAATTAGAGGAAAGAAATGATTTTATGAATAAATCAAATGGTGAGAAAATACATGAAGGAACAAGCCTGTAGTGAAACAGACTTTAACTGTTAACCTATGACACAAACCTCACATGTCTTATTTGGAATTCAATGTCCAAAAAACTTTCTCTAATGGACAGGGCAGGGCAAATTAATTACAGTTAGTATCCTACAACTGTTAAATCATTTGTAATTAAAAGTGATGACTGTTTTGTAGTTTTCCATGAACTGCTGAAAAGTTATTTTAGACTAAAATGAGTTAAAGAGTCACAGATTATATGTTTTTAATCAGAAGAATCATCAAACTATCAACTCATCATTGCAGCTGTAAACATGACACACTTCAAGCAGACGTCTACCTGGCCGGTTGTTGTGGTTCGGTGGCTGCGGCAGTTGGCTCCACTTTGTCCTCCTCGGGAGGAATGGGGACAGCTGCTGGGGTTGGAGCTGGGGCTGGAGTTGTGGCCGGGACAGCTGTTGACGTGGAGCCAGAGTCCTGTACAGGGGGCTTGGGTGCTTCTGACACTGGGGGCGAAGCGGCAGCTGCAGGCTTTGCCTTCAGCCAGTTCAAAAGAAGGTGCTGTTAGACTAGCAAACTCAACAGTGAAGCTGTATAACATTAAAATGAGTCAAACACAATGCCATGCTTCTTCTGTAAGTATTACAATAAGATCTCACCTTGGACACCATCACTACAACAAAGTTCTTCTCATCGATTTTGTAGTCCTTAATGGGTGTGTCATCTTGAAGAATTTTTCCAGCGTAGATCAGCTTCTGTCCAGATACTGGAAAGTTGTCTTTGCCTCTTTCTGCTTCTATCTTCTCTTTCAAAGCCTTCACCTGAGGACAAAGACAGGAACCAGTTTTCAAAACCATCAACAATCGCACACATCATCTCGGTTTTCTTAATGTTTTGTAAGCCTGTTCATGGTCTGGGTAAAAATGGCTCTTTCACCCTCCTCTTTGACCTTTCACCTTGGTAGTCGACACTCTACCAAGCACCTGTTCAATGAAAAACTGTCCAGATGGACCAGTGACATGTCACTGTCAAACATCATACATTACACTGGCACCAGAGCTCAGGTGCAAGAGCCAGCTGAATTGGGACAGTGCAGATGTAGTAGCTTCATTCATTTCTCCCATAGCATGACGGTGCTTACTACTATTAAAAAGTGTAAAATCACACGTGGTATGCCCACTTTGAGTAATGACAGTGATATGACAACAACAGATTGACCAGCACAGTCTGAAGTCCACTTAATGTTGCCCGGGAAGCTGTTTGAGGGATGTGAACATGCTAACAAACTTAGCCAGCTTTTTACGTGCGCTACCAATAAGGCTAATCGTGATTGTCATCAGGGTTAGCATTAGCTATAGCAGTCATAGCGTAGTGGACAGCTTGGTTTGATTAGAAGTTACAACATAACATAATGGGTCACACCAGTTAGCACCGAGGGGAAAAGTAACCACTACACAAACCACAAAAGATGAGAAACTCGTTAACAGTCGCGTCGCGATCACTTTATCACTAGGCTAGCTACCTAGCTACCTGGCTAACGGCTGCTAGTCAGTGAGATTTCGCGTTGTTCGGCGTTGTGTTTCATGTTGTTTACTCATATGTAACACGTGGAATTAACGGGCACCCTTCAGTGGGCACTATATTTATTATTCTTTATTTATCGGTATCAAGTAAAGCTGTAGCGTACACCCGTAAAAAGTTAAAACACAGGTCCCGCAGCTAGGAGTGTTAGCTCAAGTTAGCAGGTTAGCTGCTAATAGCCACTCACCGTCTGTTCGGGGTCTATCTCGATCTGAATCGTCTGCTGTTGCAGCGTTTTAAGGGTGATCTGCATGGCGGCGGCGGCTGACGCTGCGTCAGATGTGCTTCAGAGGGAGAAATAGTTGCTCGCTAAGCAATTAATTTGTTTTCAAAGTTGGCGTTTCGGTTAAGATAGCAACTAGCCGACAAATGTGTGTATCCATGAGCACTCAGCAAATCGCCATCTTTGGTGACAAGCTGGTTGGTGGTGCGGCGAGAGCAGCTGCGAGGGAAGGGACGAGATCTCGTGCTGTACGACGCGACTATGACAAGACACTTAAACCAGTGATGTTTATCATTCATGTAGCCTATTGCATATTTACTAATATAGTTTGTTGGTCTTTATTAGGGTATGTCAGTAATGGTAATGTTGGTAGGCTAATGCAACTCCAGATGAGAAGCTTAACAACAAGTAAAGCTAAGATATGACATCAGCAGCAGCACCAGAGTGATAGGCTACTTTCTTTTCTTTCTTTTCTTTTTTTTTTTTTTTACGTTCAACATAAATCTCCAGTTAATTCCAGATCAGCAAATACCATAGGCAAATACACTTCGATCATGCAGGAGCAATGTTTGCAGAGATGAGAGCCTGTAACTCCTCAAAAGGCATGGGTGCTGCTGAATCAGAGCACTAGTTGGTGATTGACCAACCCCAGCTCTTTACCCAAGCAAAGATTATGATTCAACACCCAAAACCCGCTACCCAAAGCTCATAAATTGATGACCTGTCCAAGTTTTTTTTATGAGCCTTAGGAAATGGATATGTATGGCTATTCTCCACACATCTGAACCTGAAGATTGTATGGTTGTTTGGCTCTGTCATTCCTGTTTTTGTTTGTTTTTCACTATTTTTTAATCACCCGTGTGGTTAATTTCTGAACTGAGGCTAGATTTTGGCCTATTACACCCATTGGTGCACCGCAAGCAAAGTAGGAATACTTTTACACATAGAGATTTGTCGGTCAGTCTAATATCTGGAGTCTGGAGTAGGCTAAGTAATGCAAAAATCACACCACATGAAATATGGCAGTCATATGACACTATCTCCAGTTGGCGATATTGTTTTCCCAGCATACCCATGCCAAGATCCGCCTTACTCCGCCTCTGACCTGACTCCTGAGCACCAGTCCAGACTCCAGAGCCCAGAGTCAGAGTCCGTTTTTCTGCTAGGCTATATCTAAATGTGTAGCCTATGTGTAGAGTCTTTATGTCTGCTTTCACATTTTCACATTTTTAGTAGTGTAAGTAGGCCTACTGTAGCCTACAGATAGGCCTACTGCTGTGTCATGTTATTAAACTATGTTAGGTCGAGGGCGGCGTATAGCTAACTTGGTACAGCAGGGGCCCCATAAACAGAGGCTATGTCCTCGCTCCAGCGACCCTGGGTTTGTATCCACCTGGAGGCCCTTTGCTACGTGTCATCCCCCTGTCTCACCCCATTTCCTGTCTCTCTCCAGCTGTCCTGTCAGAAATAAAGTCATTAATGACCCAAATATATAAATAATATATATATATATATATATATATATATATATATATATATATATATATATGTGTGTGTGTGTGTGTGTGTGTGTCAGGTCTAGAAGCTGTTGAAATTACTGTTGCTGTAACGACTGCTGAGTCTGACCTCCACCCCTGCACAGCACAACACAGACAAAACACACAGTGAACAAAGTCAGGGATGACTTTATAGTATCAGTTATCATTATTTTGTTTCAAATTTCTATAGATAATGCAATAATATACTAATAATTCCTTTGTTATTGCAGCTTTCTGTTTTCACATCCAACTAAATTCTGAGCTCACTGCCTGTAATTACTGCGGGCTACCAAGACATATGCCTGTGTTCAGTTAGTGGCATTAATAGTTGATGAACACAACATTTATTGTATGAAACAATGTAATGGCGAACCACAGAAGAAACAAGAGAAGACTCTGTGTGTGTGTGTGTGTGTGTGTGTGTGTGTGTGTGTGTGTGTGTGTGTGTGTGTGTGTGTGTGTGTGTGTGTGTGTGTGTGTGTGTGTGTGTGTGTGTGTGCGCGCGCGTGTGTGGGTATCTGAGTGTGCGTGTAAAAGCGTGTGTGAGAAGGTGGTAAGGTGGTAGTGTGTGGAAATTTGTATGTATGTGCAAGTATTTCAATGTGTGCACATTGTCAATGTGTGTGTGAACATTTTCAGTGTGTATGTGCATGTGCATGTATTTCAGTGTGTATGTGCATGTATTTCAGTGTGTATGTGCACATATTTCAATGTTTTCACCCTAAGCGGCCTCCCATATTACACACACGCACACTCTGCCTTTCAATCTTGTTCATCCCTCACCCATCCCACACATTCAGTGAGCAAATCGTTCAGACTCAACTTTTTAATGAATTGATTCTAATGATTCAGTCCAATGAGGAGAAATGCTTTGCACATCATTATCCAGCACCTCCCTTGAATCCATGGGCAGGAGCGTCTCAATCAGCATATTCTCTTTAGACTTCATGAAGAGCCGGCCATAGGCCTACGCATCCAGGTGGTCAGGCTGGATCCTACGGGAGAGACAGAGAGATAAAGTAACATTTAAAAAGCCAGCTAATTAACCTTGGGCTGTTTGTGCTGCATTCACTATGCCTGCTGGAAATGAGTTTGACCTCTGCGTGCATCCTCAGAATGGATGCCTCATGTGCTCAAGACAAATACATAAATTCAATTCAATAACACTACTTGTAATCATTCACCTAAACTGCTCATGCCACACTGTACTATTACAACCTACTACGTCCATGTGTCATCATCTGATTATCTGCATGACGTTTAGCTGACTGCCACATAACATCTCAAATCTTAAAGCAGAAGTAAGCGGAATGTTTGTGTTAATATGAGTCTTACATCTTCCGACAGCAATCACTTCTATAGAGTGTTTGGTCTGAAACACGGGTCTGTCAGTCACTCTGCTCTGCTGTAAGTCGAGGAGAGAGAACGGCATAAAGGGGCGGTCCTCTCTGTGTGTGCAGCCAAGGGATGCGCGTGAATGTGGTGACGTAGGGACGAGGGCGGGGACTGCTAACTCCATCTGCTGACAAGAAGTTAGACAAAACCACTGGATCGCTTACTTCTGCTTTAACATAAACTGTTCATAAATTCAATAATAATATTCTAATATTTGATTTGTGTTATCGTTGAATAATGAACGTAAACGTGTCACTGTGGGCCCAGTGGTTACATAACCTTCACAATAATGGCCACAACACAACCATGTGCATGCATAGATCTGCATGTGCCACATGCACTCCACTCCAGTACGTAAACTTGACACATGACACCTCTGCAATGGCACTTAGACTAATTTTGGTGATATGCTGCTGTCAGGACGACAGCCAGAAAAGACACACACACAAAAAACAACTCAGGTCACAGCTGCTAATGAGTACAGTCAACAATAATGAAAATAATAACACTTACCTAAGCCATAAATGTCTCTACTCAATATTTGTAATGGCATTAATGTGTTATTTTGTCAGGTGACCCAAGCATGTGGCCTGGCTAGTAGCTCAGACAGAGGGGAGAGGCAGGTTGAATAATGACTAGGTGACATGTCAGCAGTGAGATTCAGTATTGTGACCAATGTTGGGCTGGTGATGTACTGTGCAACAGCTTTTCACCAGTGTGTGTTTGAAGTAAGAGGTATAAGCACATGTTGTATTGTGTTATTGTATCAGGTGACAGAAGAAGTCAGCCAGGAAGCAGCTCACTGGTCAGGCCTGCTCTTTTCAATACGTGTGTTTTATATTCCAGAGGCTGGAGTGAAAAGTATTTCAGACACTTCATCAGACATGGGACAGTGGGCCTACAGGAGCAAGACGGACCATCTGGTGTCACGGTGCAGCATGAACAACCTGGAGCTCAACGCTCTGAAGACAGTGGAGATGATAGTGGACTTCAGAAAGGACCCACCTGCCCCCCCCCTGTCATCCTCTGTGACTCTACAGGGACCCTGGTTGAGTCCTTCTGCTTCCTGGGCACCACCATCTCCCAGGAGCTCCAATGGGAGCAGAACATCAGCTCCCTCACCAAGAAGCCTCAGCAGAGGATATACTTCCTGCTGCAGCTGAAGAAGTTTCACCTCCCTGTAAAGATGCTGGTGAACTTTTACACTGCCACCATCGAATCCATCCTCACATCCTCCATGTCAGTCTGGTGTGCTGCAGCTACAGCCAGAGACAAGGCCAAACTGCAGCGTGTCATTCACTCTGCCCAGAGGGTGATCGGCTGCAGCCTCCCATCTCTTCAAGAGCTGTACATCTCCAGGACCCGGAGACCAGAGCCAGAATGGCTGCTGACCCCTCTCACCCTGGACACAAACTCTTCCAGTCCCTCCCCTCTGGCAAAAGGCTCCGGTCCATCCAGACCAGGACCTCACGCCACAAGAACAGTTTCTTCCTCTCTGCAGTCAGCCTAATGAACAATGGCCCAGCTCCCCCTAAATAACACTAAACCTACGGACCGACAGTCACTCTGCACTACAGCATTTTGCACAATAACTTATTTAGTGGTATTTTGTATATATCTTTATTCTATTCTTTTATATAGTATATGTGTATTTATCGTATACGGTATGCATATTTCCTTTTTGTATGTAGTATATGCGTATCTTTTGCACTAGAATATTTTTAATTCATTCTATTTTATTTTACTTTATTTAAATTCTTAATTCTCTAAATTCTTATTCTATTCTATTTTTGGTACTTTTATGTTTGCACCTGACACCAAGACAAGTTCCTCGTGCTGTAAACTGACCTTTACTGCTCTTGGCAATAAAGCAGTTCTGATTCTGATTCTGATGGTTTTAATTAATGTTGGCATGTCAAAGGAGGTTAAATCGAAAGCAACTGGACTTAGTTATTTGTCTGGGAACGTTTCACCTCTCATCCAAGAGGCTTCATCAGTTACTATGACCTGGACAAATGAGAATATGCACAGGCTTAATGTTGGCATGAATACTACTAGGCTAGTGTGTTGTTTATAAATGAAAGCTCTAAGTAATTTGAAATTGCAGTGAGAATACTTTAACAAAAAGTCTCTGGTTCCAGGAGGGAAAAAACTTTCATGCCCTCACCGACACCTGCATGAAATCAAACCTCCACCCTTGCCTGAAGTCATGTTGTCGCTTCGAGTCCAGCTGTTTCCTCATATTTCCTGTCGTTATGCTAATCTAGGCTAACTGACTGCTTGCTGTGACATACAGAGCATCGAGACATGAGGGTGGTATTCTCTCATCCAACTCTCTTTAAGAAAGCAAGTGAATGTCCTCAAAAGTCGAACGATGGCTTAAGAAATGTTTACTGAGAAAGGAAAGGGGCAGTGTGTCTCTGTTTTTCAGCAAATCAATCATTTCCCCACTTGGCCGCCGAAATAGGCTACTCCCTTTTTTGGCAGCTTGTGTCATTGGAGTAAAATGTCTGTCATTTAAAACATCTACATATTTGCAGATCATCACTATTTCCTTTCATTATCACATCGTAATGCAGCTTTAATCGATTCAAAACAGTTTGATAAGTTTGAAATGAACTTGAGTGAACTGTATGAACTGTGACTGCTGGCTCCATGGCAACCAAATATTTCAGCGCTGTGCCAGTTAGGAAAATACATACTGTGCACATCTGGTGAGTCTCTCTCTCTCTGTCTCTCTGTCTCTCTGTCTCTCTCTCTCTCTCTCTCTCTCTCTCTCTCTCTCTCTCTCTCTCTCTCTCTCTCTCTCTCTCACACACACACACACACACAAATACATCTGTGCAGTTTTCTAATGCAGTCAGCAGGGGGCAGAGTTTAACAACTCAAACAGTAAGTGCAGCTCAGCACAGAGCAGGGCTGAAAGAGAGGAAGAAGAGGAAGGCTGATTAATGCAACGGTTGTGTTTCTTTTTGTTTTTACTGCTTTTGTTGAAGTGTTCCCTTCAGGATAGCCTAATCTAGTGAATGATCTCTGGCCACATGGGGATCATGGGTGGATGGATGAGTTCACTGACTTACTGTAAACTACCTCCTGCTGTTGAAAGACAGTAAATGTGAGTGGACATGTTGTGTGTTGTTACTATTGAAGGGACAGCAGAGAAAATGTGCTCTCATATCTGTGCATGTTCACTGTGTGAGTGCTGCAATAACACAATTTTATACACAGGAATAATAGGCTAGCAAACACACACACACACACACTGCTGACTGTGACCACCAGTCAAACCTCCCAGCAAGCATTGCGACATAAATATTTGATCAAATTACCCCCGATTCATCGCTCAGTGCCAAGTTTGCCCGGGTCTCCCAGTCATTTCTCACCTTCTTGTTGCTCCTCATATTTTCGTCTTCTTCCCTCCTCTCCTCTCTTTTCTTTTCCTCCCTCACTCCTCCAGATATTTTTCTCTCCCACACCTCCACTGAGTAATGCTTTGTTTCATCCTCTTTTTCCTCGGTTTCTCCCACTGACACTATCTATTCTCAATCATCCTGTTTAGTAAACTGGGTCTAAATCTGAGGAATGGGAAGAGGGAGGCTTGGTGGGAGAGGAGGTATGAAAAGGGCACTAAAGACCGGAGGAAAGTGGAGGAGGAATGACAGAGGGAAAAGAGGAGGTGGGTAAGGATGAAGTGCTGATGGGACATTGTCAGAAAGTGCAAGTGGGATGAAGGGAGAGAAGGAAACAGGAAGAGACTGAGAAAGAAGAAGAGACAACGAATCTATGCCTGTGTGTGTGTGTCTGCATGAGGGGATGGTGCCCTAAATGTGTGTTCATCTGGGTTAATTCTCAAGGACAGAACTATTAAAGATTAACAACGAACCACCATGTTTTATTGAGACAAGCTGCATTTGTGGGCATATGGCTCTAAACACAGACCCACTTAATGTCTTTGTGTGTGTGTGTGTGTGTGTGTGTGTGTGTGTGTGTGTGTGTGTGTGTGTGTGTGTGTGTGTGTGTGTGTGTGTGTGTGTGTGTGTGTGTGTGTGTGGTGTTTTCCTCAGGCTTTTATTTTGTCCGGACAAAAAGACCATCTTTTCTGAGAAGCCATGTCGTGACTGGAGGCATGTCTTTCAACTGCAGTGCTGCAGTCATACCTCAGTTAGACTGGCCTTCCCTAATGCATGTCAGCACTACACAACACACAGTACATCCCATATGATATGTATTGTAAAAGAGAAAGATCGGGATATCAATTCAATTCAATTCATTTATTAAGGACTGCACAACAAGTCGGCAGAATTTGCTTTCGGCACAGCATAGTGCCAGCACATAGTAGCCTACTGTGTGGCAACAGACATCAGTTATACATTTAACATACATGAGCAGACATCAACATTAAAGCAGACATTTACATACAGACTATACATTTAACACAGATGCATGCTGTTCTGTCCTCTGTGTTAGATAAAGTGGACAGGTATTCACAACTAAACTTGTATGATTGCCGTCATTGTTGTGTTAAACCTTTGTAAATACACCACATGTATTCTGGTTGTTTGTAGACCAGTGAAATTAAAGTGTTGCGTACTACTCTACACGTTGCCTTTACCACTGGGACTTAATTAGCATATTGCTAACTTTTGGATCACAGCTTCTGTTGCACAGTTATAACCAGAAATCAGTTCTTATTAACTGATGGAAAGTTTTAGCTGCCAGTGACTGCACAGTGGCACAGTCTGGGCTGTAAAATATTGTGATACTGTGCTACATTGATTTTTTCTATTGCATGCAGCATGGCTACTGTCTGGTTCTTTAATATCTGATTGGTTGGCATCAGCAACAGTAGAAGGTGGGGTCAGGGCCCAGACCAGCCCTGCAGGGCTCTCTAACAACAGGTCAGCTGTTAGTCCTGCTCTTCCTGTCTGCGCCTAATTGATCCATTCACTTTGTCTTAAATCAGACAACAGGGGGGTGCAGGTGCTGCAGCAACCACAACTGGGACAATAGTAAACAGTAGGCTACACTATGAAGGTATTAAGAAAAAGAACATAAACACAGCACAAAGTGGCAGGAAAATGTACTGAATTTATGACATAACTGAAAACAGAGCCAGGTTTGAACATTGTGGCAGTACGCCCAGGGATGCATTCACTTATCTATGCTTGTAGTGAGGCGCGTTTTATCAACAAAGAAGCTGCTTTCTAAGACAAAAACTGAAAAAACCACATAGTGATTAAAATCTGATCTTCAGCTGAGCAAAATTATTTCTACCAAAGTGATTCTTAAATGTAACAACAAGAATTTATTTTGTTGCATTGTCCACAATGGTGTTTGTGGACATTGAATACACTGTAAGATCATATTTCTCAGTTAAAGCAGAAGTAAGTGATCCGGTGGTTTTGGCTAACTTCTGTCAGCCGATGGAGTTAGCAGTCCCTGCCCTCGTCATGGATCTATTGGTCCTCGTCCCTACGTCACCGCATGCATGTATATCCCTTGGCTGCACACACAGAGAGGACCGCCCCTTTATGCCGTTCTCTCTCCTCATTGGATAAAGGTTGTAGGATACAAGGAAAGTTTTCTCCTGGGCTTACAGCAGAGCAGAGTGACTGACAGACCCGTGTTTCAGACCAAACACTCTATATAAGTGATTGCTGTCGGAAGATAGAACTATTTAAGACTTATATTAACACAAACATTCCGCTAACTTCTGCTTTAATGTTCTCCATAAACATGGTGGTGTTTGTGTTTTAACTTTGAGCCGTCGGGATATCACTGAACAGGCATAGAGCGCATAAATGTAATAAATCACTTCATGGACAAATACAGTCACACAAACATAAACTCGCACTCAAAAAAAGAGTGTGTCTTTAAAATTATTTTTAATTGGGTGTAGCTGGCAGAGGAGCTACCAACTGTGTCACTCCTCCTCCTCCTCTCTGTTGTCTCTCTGTCCTCTGAGAGAAATCCTTCTATTCTTTCGCAGGAACACCCCCACAGTATCATCTGCACAGCCACGATATGTTTCTGTGTGTGTGTATGTGTGTGATGGTGCTGTCACCAGTGCAATGAGTGAGTCACGTATGCTACCCACAAGGATTCTCGTTAATATGAGACTTTTAAGACCCATAAGGCCCACACTCCACACACACACACACACACACACACACACACACATGGTCGACTCCAATGTGTTTATCTTCTTTTTGTATTGTTCTAGCGTATTTTTAGTTGACATTTAATGCTGTACTTGTATGAAATCTCCACTAATAGAAGCATTATCTCATTACAGCAGTCCCTCCTCATTAGTTAGTTATGAACTGTGAAACCCACAATTCTCAGCTATCAATGTGCCACAAACCACAAATGTGCATTTTTGTTTGCTGTTCTTCTTTTGTGCAACATCTGGAAGTTATTTGTTGTCAAGAATATGTCTTGTCCTATCCCCACATCCTGTTTCAGAGGGGATATCAGAAGCAAAATTTGCTTTTCAGCAGGAAAGAACGACAAAAACATTACATTACAATCATGTATCATGATATGAATTGTAGTGGTCATTCTGGCATTTAATTTTCACCAATCAATACTCAAAATTGGTAGCTACTGATGTGATTCTTGTTGGGTCTGTACAATCATGGTTATTGGAGAATATGAGTTGTAGGCTTTTTGTAAACAGTCTATGGTTGTAGGCCGAGGCATCTCTACAGCATCACATTGTTTCATTTATGGCACATTGTAATACATTTGTCCTCTATCAAAAAGAACTGCAGCTTTTGTGAATTAGATATCACACTTGGCTATGTTATAGTATCCGCATAGTATATATTGTGTATAATATGATCTCTTGTCTTTTAAATGCAGCAGTGGCCAGAGCTAATGTCAAGCAACAACTGAATGCTACCCCTTCCAGCTAGCCCCAAGAACTCACTAGCATGAGGTTCATAACTAACCAATAACATTTATTGATAATGTTACTATAAGGTACATTATGTCTAGGTACTAGTTTTAGTTAGCTAGGCTACACAACAGCCACACATGGTAAAAAGCTCATCTCACCTGCAGTGCAGTGTGTTATTTCCAATCAAGTCCTGTATAAAACTAAAACTTGGTGAACTTAAAGGGCTAGTTCAACATTTTGGTAGCATAGTGTTAGCAGTATAGGCTTGTTACCTTTAATTGTCGGAGCAAGCTGTTTTTAGAACGGCGGGGCAAAAGTGATTTCTTGGTTATCCTCATCAAACTCATCAAATACACAATCCAACAATTCCAAAACGCTCTGGTGGACAAGTTGATACATTCACTACTGTTGTAATGTGACTGTGACGTGTAGGCGTGTATGTGTATATGGAGCAGTGGTCACATGCTTTATGCCATTCTTTTTTAAGAAGATGTTCCTCATTGTAATTGATGCCTATACTCAAAGTGGATTGAAGCTCACCCAATGCCGTCACATCACATCAGCCAGGACAGCGGAGACACTCAGAAACATCTTCGCCACTCCAGCTGTTCTTGTCAGTGTCAATGGGCCGAGTCTTGTGAGTGCAGAGTTCAAACACTTCCTAAAAAAGAATGGGCCTCATTCACCAATATCTTCTTAAGAACCTTCTTAGATTCTTTCTTAAGTTGTTCTTAAGAGGTTCCTTAAGAAAACCCTACATCAGATTCATCAACGCGTTCGTAAGCCTCAGAATTGTTGGCAGCTGTGTTCTTATGCCATGATCTCCTCGTAAGTTGAGGGCGTGTGCCAGGTGAGTCTAATTAACATAGGATTAGCATAGGTAACTGCCCCATCAATGCCCGTAAAAGGGCATGAGACTGCAGGGCCGTGTGCACACAGAACTCACAGGCACTGAGCAGAGAAGGTGAAGTGAGAAAGAAAGTTGAAATGCTCAAATGAAAATCTGGGAGGAGCACCAGACTCCAAACGTAAAAAGAACTTAAGTAGTGAAGTGGAGCTACTGCAGCAGGAATGAAACAAAGAAACAAACAAAAAGCTTATATTTAGTTTATATTTTTATATTTAGGCTATATTTAGTAGCGTCAGCAGTGGATGCAGCTCTTCGGGTTGTTATCAGAGAGACCACACTCTCACGTGTGTGTAATGTGAACACTTACAGTAAGTGCACTGTTGGAGCCCGCAATTAGGAAAAAAAAAATCATATTGGCAGCTGTATGCCCCCCCCCCCAAAAAAAAAACTAAACAAAGATATGATATGAATTAAGTGTCTATAAGGTTTTTTAAGAGGCTGCAATGATTTGTCAATTATTATTATTATTATATATGATTATTAAAAACATCATAAAAGATAAGAAAATAATACTTATTCAAATCATATAATGTCATACAACTGCAGAACAAAAGAAAACACTATAATCGGTTATTTTTGCAGAAGTCTCAGCACCTAAAAGTGCCTAAGTATAGGGGAGAGCCGGGTCGATTGATACACTTTTCATTTAAACGTCTTTTTCAAAGATGACGTTATGTACACAAACATTTTTATCATGTGATCAACAACTCACATGTGTATTCTCTTAGTTACAAGTGTAATTTAACACATGTTGGATGATCGCGCTGTTTTATAACTTTGAACGTAAGTTGACATTTGTCTCAAACGCCCCACCAATGCGGGTCGTTTGAGACACAGAGGAGGGACGGTTGAAACAGCATGTTTTAAACAGAAACTACTGTCATTACTCTCGTTTTTATGCAGCATATCGGACAACATACTAGTGTACTAGTTATTGCCAAAATGTCACATAATTTCTCACAATATAAATAGGTCAAATAAATATTTTTGTCCCGTGCGTAATTGTCAAGATCTGCATTCCGATTAAACTCGCCTTTCTTCTTTTGTACGAGTTGTTGGACAACTGCCTTTTCATTTCATTTACTTATTTCCCTGTCCTAAGTCATGTTTATGGAGACACAGTTGAACATATTGTCATTTTACCCTCGGCATTTTCCCCTCACTTTGCTGAATATCTGTTGATTCACGTCATAAACACGAACATTAAAAATATGTGGTGTTTATTAAAAATACATGTTGTTCATTCAAATCGGTTGTAGTTCATTGCAAAACAGTTAGGCTATTAATTTGGTGATTTATACAGATATTGATCGCGCAGTGTGACCACAGTCACTACGCACGGTGGCGTGAGGGACATTTAAACAGCTGTATCAATCGTCCCTGCAGCGACTACTGACACTTCAACCTGTTTTGCCTCTAAACTTCAAAACCATGACATTTCATAATTTAGGACCTGTTTATGTACGAATTCATCTGTTGTTAGGTCATATTATTATTGCATGAAACACACACTACAACTTTTGATCACAAAAAAACCACCGCACCTAACATTTTACTTTCCGTAGTCAAAAACCGGTTCGAGCTAATAACTTTTGAATGGCGTGACGTAATTTCACAAGCTTTCCCAGGATTGGTCGGTGTTGAGTGCTGAACATAGTGACAAAATCTGACGGCTCAAGCTTGTGTAGTTTTCGAGGAAATCGCTGTGTATCAATCGTCCCGTGTATCAATCGACCCGGCTCTCCCCTACTCCTGACTGTTCTTAGATTTTGTTCTTAGTTAAGAACAAATTCTGGATAAGAAAACATTCATGAATGCCACAATCTTCGTAAAAACTTCGTAAGTAGGACTTAAGAACAAATTTGTTCTTAAGAACGGTTCGTGAATGAGGCCCATTGTTATAAAGCATGTGACCACTGCTCCAGACCATCCATCCTCCAATGGCTGTGCTGAGCGTGCTGTGCGAGTGTTCAAAGATGGCATCAAGAAGATTGGGGAGGGCAGTGTGGAGACAAAGGTTTCCAGGTTTCTTTTCAAATACTGCTCAACTCCTCAGACCACCACCGGAGCAACACCAGCTGAGCTGCTCATGAACAGAAGGATCAGGACCCAGCTCGACTTGGTGCACCCTTCACTTGCAGACAAAAATATTGAACATGTTTAATATTCACGATAGCGACTGCGGAGACGGGAGTTGGACATGTAAAACCACTCAGATGAACTGAAACTTTGGATCCAACTCGTCCTTATGACTTGAAGCTATTACAACTATGCAGTGAGAAAATAACGTAACGTTACGAGACGGAGTTGTTTAACTGCCCCTGATGGGAACGCGCATCAGCGGTTTTGCATGAATTTACCTCGAAAACAACTCCATCTCGTAACGTTCCGTTATAGAGTGCCGAAGCGGAAGCAGGAAGTAACGGTCGCATGGGACCTCAATTCGGAAAAAATCTCCATGTAGTGAACAGGAGTCAATATTTTATTTCGTGATCCGATTGAATTGTGCCATGAGAAAAAAATATGACCTCTACCTGTTTAAAACATCGCGTTTCATGCCGAGAAATCAGCAATTTGTTGTAAAACGATTGTAAAATTCAGAAGAATCCGTAACCAGAAAGACTAGCCGACAGGTTGCATCGGTGACGTCACACACCAAATGCTGCCCATTCCT
Organism: Trachurus trachurus; assembly: GCF_905171665.1. NCBI lineage: Eukaryota > Metazoa > Chordata > Actinopteri > Carangiformes > Carangidae > Trachurus > Trachurus trachurus. The sequence goes on along the minus strand of NC_139905.1, from coordinate 32,775,759 downwards.
GCGTCAGTTGGTGACGTAATTTTTGTGTGACACCCGATCAGTAGTCCATAGAGTGGTCTTCACACAAAATACATGATTCTTCCTGTTGCAGAGTGAATGTAGATCACTGCTGCGTTAGAGGGCGGTGCCTGGAACCTTTGTCAGTGGGCTCGTGTTCCCCCGCCCTGGTAAAATAGGCACACCTGTTGCATTGCACCATGCAATGTTCCGCCTGCTGGCTAATGGGTGCCATGTGTGTATGTAGCTGCCAATGTGAGTAAAAGAGCAAACACGGTATCCTACGTCTGCGTGCATTATTGCTATGCAAAGGGTTATACACTTCCGTTGCTGTTTTACAACAAACTGCTGATTTTTTGGCATGAAACGTGATGTTTTAAGTAGGTTAAGGTCATATATTTTTCTCATGACACAATTCAATCGTATCACGAAATAAAATTTTGACTTCCGTTCACTTAGGCAACGTGGAGATTTTTCAAAATTGAGGTCCCATGGCGACGTTAGCCTACTTCCTGCTTCCGCTTCGGCACTCTATTATCTCATAGCGTGGTGAATGTGCAGGTCACAACTTGTCCACCAGAGCGTTGTGGAGTTGTTGTTGGATTGTGTATTTGATGAGTTTGATGAGGGAAACCAAGAAATCCCATTAGCCTCTGTAGCGTAGCTCTGAGCAGCTCACGGCTCTGCTCCGCCGTTCTAAAAATAGCTTGCACCGGCAATTAAAGGTAATGCACCTACTCCTAAAACCATAGGCGGCGCCAGGGGGGGGCTAGCAGGTGCTATAGCTCCCCCTAGTGGCGGCATAGCACCCCCGTAGCACCCCCATGAAATTCCCCCCCCAAAAAAATTTAAATATATTTTTTATGACATTTTATCTCATGCGCTTTGTATCTAATTTCTGTCTGTGCTTTTTAAATTAATTACTTTTCGAAATGTATTTCTTGATATTAACGCGACTCACGCGAGGTCAAAGGTGAGGTGTCAGGTGTCACGTATTTTTACATTCATATGACGGGGCTCTTGTGTCGCGGACTCGGTGCAACAGAGACGAGCTGTGACACCGCGGCTCGGCCCGCTCTGATCAGCAGGTTTGGTTGTTTTCAGCAGCGGTGTGGAAGGAGCCTCCACTCTCTCTGTAAGTTACAAGCTACAAGTCATTTATCTAACATCACAATTAGTCCGAAGCTGTTTAACTACGGTTAAAATGAAACTTAAAGGATAATTTCCGTTTTTTACAACCTGGACCTTATTTCTAGCATAAAATACAATCATTTTACTCACCCAGAAACTTTGGTGTCATTTGGAGTTGTTTTGACGAAATTAGCCCCAGTGGAGCGGCGCGTATATCCGTATAATGCGAGAGCACGGGGCACGCAATGCAGCCTCTAAATATCACATTATCCGCCGCAAAACTCGTTCATTTCGCCAATATTTTGTTATGATACACTAGTGATATTCCCCTCCGAGCCCGTGGTGGCATGTTATCAACATGCTGCGCCTGTAGGTTGACTACTAACCTCCGACCTGGATGATGTCATCTCCGACCGCTGCCCGGCTCATTCTGATAATAATCATCCTGCTTCGGCATTCGGGTCCATTTTTAGCTCAACTAGCCGGAGCTTTAGTGAGTCCAGGTTGAGGAGAGGAAGCCTGTGGAAGCTGAACTTCATCCAGCTGCTCATTTTGTTCTGACAAGTCAGAAACACGCAGAAACGAACCATAGCATTAGCCGTAGCAAGTTAGCCGCGCCGGGCAGCGGTCGGAGATGACATCATCCAGGTCGGAGGTTAGTAGTCAACCTACAGGCGCAGCATGTTGATAACATGCCACCACGGGCTCGGAGGGCAATAACACTAGTGTATCATAACAAAATATTGGCGAAATGAACGAGTTTTGCGGCGGATAATGTGTTATTTAGAGGTTGCATTGGGTGCCCCGTGTTCTCGCATTATACGGATATACGCGCCGCTCCACTGGGGCTAATTTCGTCAAAACAACTCCAAATGACACCAAAGTTTCTGGGTGAGTAAAATGATTGTATTTTATGCTAGAAATAAGGTCCAGGTTGTAAAAAACGGAAATTATCCTTTAAGGTAAATATCCTGCAGAGTTTGTTTCTCTTTTCTGTGCCGCGCTGATCAGAGCGCTGCTCCGCTGTGTGTTGGCCACAGAAATAATAATAAAACACACGCTTTCACAGTTTGAAAGTGCTTGTGTTTTTTTTTTTTTGTACAAGAGCAGCCGAACACGAGGGTGAAGAGAGAGGGACAGCAGAGCTGCTCTGACAGCTCAGCTGCAGTCGAGCCAGGCAGCGCAACGGTGCTTTTTTTTTTTTTTTTTTTTACTGTAAATGATGCCGGTCCCTACAGGTGAAACACAGGCACACAGACGTCCATGTACGTTGTTGTCTGACCTTCCTTCACGGGGACTGCCCTGGATTACTGGCACACGCCATAGCCGCACGCATTCTGTTTTAAAATATGAATTATGAATATTAATATTAACGATTAATCAATAATTGATCGTTAATTTTCCTGATGATCGATCAAAAAGATTTCTTCAAATGCCCATCCCTAGTGGAAACCATCAAAAGCCGAGTAATGATGATAAAAACGTCCAGATCGTGAGTTGTCATGAGTTTTTGATCGTCATCTATTTCAGCTCTCTTCATCATGGAGTTCCCAAATTCACACATAAGGTGTGTTGGAGATACATAATTAAAAAACAAACAAAAACGTGGCACTTAATATGCCAAGAGACTTTTGGTTAAGTAACCATGGACAGCTCCCCCCCCCCCCCCGCCGCACAATTCGAGGAGCACCCCCAGTCAATGTTGGAGCACACCCATAGCACCTGCAATCACATTTCTCTGGCGCCGCCCCTGCCTAAAACTATAGGGATTATGGCAATGGGCCAATTTGCAACTATCCCTTTAAAACAGTCAAAAAATGTAGAAGATGATGAATACAGGTCATCCAGGGGACTGCAGCATTCACAACACAGAACAGCTTTCAGTTTTTGATATGAATTTCCCACCTTTTCTTTCTTATCCAGCAGGAGGAAATAGTTTCATTCTGACCAATAAATGAGCTCGGTTTTTGAAACCAGCCTCTCAGCTCAGCTTCCAAATCTGTCAGCCGACTAATGTCTGATGTGCTGAACGAGCTGCGTTTGAAGGTGACATCCAGAGAGGCTCACTGCGTCTCTTGGTTGCCATGGCAACGGCGGATGTATGACTCCCGCGGTGACAGCTCAGAGACCACGTTGGGTAAACATGGACTCCCATGAGAGCGGGACAACCGGTAATGACACCACAGAGGAAAAAACACAGATTTGGGCACAGGCGTGCACACACATGCATACACACACACACAAACGCACAAGTGATCGCACACACAGGAAATTCACAGGGGAATGGGGAGCTTTAGCTGCTAACAACCCCAGCTTCTCTGTCTCGTCCTCCCTCCCTCCCTCCCTCCCTCCCTCCCTCTCATTTCTCACTTCTATCTATATTTGTCCCTCCTAACCCCTGACTCTTCATCGGGCCGACAGTATTCTCCTTATTCAGCCAAAACTGGGCCACAGAGCACAACCCTATCCCAGCTATACACACACTCGCCCACATCTACACACATACGCTCACTCTCATGGACACATACTTGCACACAATGCTAATTAGCTCTACAAACAGGTCTGAGCTTGATCTGCCTGTGTGTGCGTGTCGGGGTGAGCAAGGGGCAGTGTGCCGTTAACTAACTAATGTGTTCAGATTTCTTTTTCTGTCCTCATTTACGGAAATGAAGTTTGCCCCCCGCGTGACCCATATCTCCTGACACAGGCCGACAAGAGAGGAGGAGAGGGAGGCAGAGAGGAGAGAGCCATATATTTTAATTTATATGAGAGAGACATCAAATGAGCAGAGGAAGATGAAGCGTGAGAGCGGGAAAGAGACATGTTGACGGACAGGAAGGAAGAGAAAGATGTGATGACTGAACTGTGCCAGTCAGACCTGAACCTTCCCTTGTAAGGCCAAATACAGAGCTCAAAGTAGAAGTCAGATGGTACATGGCTCAGTGCATACGTCTCAATCAAGCAGATCCCTGATCCCATCTCCATATACAGCCATGGACATGATGCAGCAGGGTTTCTTTGAGAGCAGTGTAACCATGTTAGAAACCCCGTCTCATCTTAACATCCATCTTTTGTTTCCATTGCTGCAGGCCTCCACTGTTGTCCCAAACCTATTAAAGACACATGAATGAGCAGCACGACTGCAGTGGGCGATTTGTTTCTTTATTACAACAAACCACGGGCACTGTGTTTATTTTGACTCAATGTATTCCAGTTTTTGCTGCCATGAATTCTCACAAGTGCAACTTAACATGGATTTATATGCCACTAAAAATAGCCAATGCTCAGTTTACTTAGGTTTAGATAATAGCTTTAGTAAATGACTTAACCTTAAATGAGACTACAGTATGTTGAGGTTCAAACTTTACTGTTTTGGTTCACCTCCATCACTCTGGCACAGCAAGCAGCTGTTCTCAGCAAAGAAACAACCAAACAAATGTAAAAGGTTTCTACCTGTCCTCTATAATCCAAAACTTCCTCAGTGCACATTTCACACAGAGGTATTTGTAACTGCTCTAGACAAAATGATACAAAAAGAAAACATATACACAGATGGGTGGAGTTTGAGGCCACGCCCACTCCAGCCAAGCAAGGCGCAATCGGTTACCGTTAGCGCGTTCAGCTGTTAACAGAAAGGTTGGTGGTTCAAGCCCACCCAGGGACGATTTACACTCAAGTTAACACGGATAATCAGCAAGAGAGAAGAACCTGTCCTACATGCTTTGATGTCAAAAGATTCAGGACACATCACCAGTTGACAAGAGCTCAGCGATACAGTGTTATAACCAGTGGCGGCTGGTGCTAAAATAAATTGGGGGGGCGTCAGATAAATAAGATAAATAAAGAGCATTGCTAATTTCACATCCAGCAGTAAACAGCAGTCAGCAGCGGATCAGCTGATCTCTCCTCCGTACAAACGCTCCGTTCTGATCCAGCTCCACTGGACTTTCAAAGTAAAGGTGACGCAGCTGAAAATTAGTTAGGCTAAATAGTGAAACAGCGGCGCCTTTATAGCCGATTTTATGATGAAACTCTGAACATAACCTGGTCGGGACCAGGTTATGAGCTAAGCATAAGTTACCATGGTGATCTAAAGAGAGCCACCTTTGTAGTACAGGAGAGACTGGCTTTAGATTCAACATAGCTCGCTAACTAACTGGCTTGGCAGTACACCCCTCAGCTGAGTTTGGCCTGACACAGACGGGAGGAGCGTCGTGTAACTCCGTCCACGGTCACTTGCCTGCTGCAGGATTTTTAAGTCAGGTTGCTCCGGTCCAAGCTCCTTTATCCTTTTTTTTTTTAACTCCAGCGAACGCCTCGTGAAAGGATTATTTCGTAAAGAAACAACTGATTTTTCTTTTGCTGCGGCCGCCATTGTCTCCTGTCTTGTTGTTGTCTGTCTGCTCCGTGTGCACGCGGGTGCGTCTGTAACTGTTTGAGTGACAGGCACGTCGCCGCTGCCAGGGGAGTGACTTTGATTGACAGGTCAGGTATCATGAATCAATCCGATTGGATGAAAAAATGACCCAAACGCGCTGATTGGCCACGGGCGCAGCTCTCTGCGCCCGGAGGAGAATCTTGAAGTGACCAATTAGAGACCAGCATGAAGTCACATGGAAGCCAAAAGTTTAAGAGCCCACATACACACTCATTAGGCCGGCGCCCCTCGCTATTGAAATGTATGAAACAACCCAGAATAAACCCAATATGGAATGGAAAGGCTTACAAATTTCAAAGTAAAACCCATTGTATGAGTGAACACTGAACAGATATGGTAATTACTTTTTATGTTATTTATGTTTACTGTGTCTACACTTTTTTCCTGAAACTTTGATGGGGGCGGCGCCCTAGCGCCCCCTATTGACCGGCCGCCACTGGTTATAACCTAGGCCCTAGGGAGCCAGCTACTACACAAACTCACAAGGAAAAATTTGGCATTATGTCACAAATGTACCTGTGCACAAGCACTTTTTGCTTCTTACAGTGCGTTCACACCGGGTGCGAGTGAAATATTTGCCTCGCTCTACTCGCTTGAGTTTGCCCGCTGGAATATTTGTATTTACTCGCGGCAATTCGCCTCGCGCCCGGTGTGAACGCACTGTTATGGCGCATTTCCACTAGCACGGCTCGGCTCGGTACGGCTCGGCACGGCACGGCTCGGCTCGGTTTGGTTGTGTTTCCATTACAACTGAGTATCACTAGTACCGCCGTGACGTCATTTACACGTCGCCGAGCAACGCTCTAAACTCTGTAAATATATAACTTTAGCAACATTTGAAACATTTTCAGGCGAGAAAGTAGTGGTTTAGATCCCCAACGTGTTGAAAATCTGACTAAATACCAGCTGTTTACAATTTTGTTTCAACGAAGTCGGCGTTACTAAAGCTAGCCGTAGTGAGCAACGCACTTCCGGTTATTTTCACAAAATAAAATACCCGTTGCCTTTTATCATAAGGAAAGCCATTACGATAGAATTGGTGCTTTTACTTTGAAAACAGGAAGTGAACCTACCCTCGCTGTAGCTAGCTTTAAACCGCCGTTTTGACTGCTCTCGTCCCGTTAACGGCATTTAACCATTCAATATGCCTTACCGGAGAGTCTTGCCAGCTCTGAGATCGACCTGGTTCATTGTAAAACATTTATTTATTGATGTAAATGTGGTGTTTTCTGTGCGTACAGACCCCAAGGCAGTGCTGCTCTTCTGTCTAACCACAAACAAACTGCTGCTACAGCCACAATTGTTAGATTTCATCAATGAGACCAACATTTAAGAGTTTAACCAGCCGGTGGTAAACCTCTAAAAGCCATCGGGGAAGTTAATTAGCGGTCTGTTCTCCTCGGGGTGACGGTGGTAGGCTGGCCGGCGGAGCACGTCAGGAGCCGGGCTGCTGCCTCTGTGATGTCGCGGTCGCTGCTCGGACCTGGAGCTTCACACTCGAAAAACATCGGGGCAAACTTCTAAACAGCCGTCGTTTGGATAAACTAACCGCACATGGGGATCTAAACAGTTACTTTCTCGCATGAAAAAATATTAAAACTTAATAAAGTCACGTAATAACAGAGCCAGTCTCAATATTAGAAATTCTCTGGTAATAACAGGCTTCAGGCTTCAGCAGGAACATTTCTGTTGTCGGTCGTCGCTTCCAGTGACGACACTCATCGGCCAATCAGTGGAAGGCAGTCGGCTGACGTCACGTTTTAGTAACGCTTCGGCTCGCTTGGAACCAGGGCTGAGGTGATACCAAAAATGTACCCGGTTGCAGGTACTGCGTGCTAGTGGAAACACGCAATAGCGCGCCGAGCCGTGCCGTACCGAGCCGAACCGTGCTAGTGGAAATGCGCCATTAGAGGACAAGCAGAAACCACATCCCAAAAAAGTCCAAGGCCGAGACAAAATGATACAAAAAGAAATCATATACACAGATGGGTGGAGTTTGAGGACACGCCCACTACAGTCACACAAGTCTCACACAATTGGTTAGCGCGTTCGGCCTGTCTCCGGACCGCTCCGGACCTGTCACTCAACGTTTCCGCGCCCTAATTGGCCAGAGTTTTAACCTAATAATAGTAAAACAGTAGAGTTAAAAAAAAATCACCCCCCTCAGAGTGTGTGCGGGGGTAGAAACTATCGGTTGAGACCAAAAAACGTTCTGACACCAGGCTTTTAACATGTTTATTGAGGATGTAAAGTCGGCAATTTTAACATGGGGGTCTATGGAGAATGCTGCTTTCTGACACCAGCCCCCAGAGGAAGCCGGGGGGATTGCAGTTTTTTGAACGCGGAAGTGAGCTTCACTTCTCAGACCGACAACTGCCCCCTTGGGTTCAATCAGATGTTCAACTTTTTCTGCCTAAAGAGAAGCCTGTGCCATAGGTCAAAGGTCATAGCCATCTGGTGTAGCCTCCTTTTAGCACCAACACAGTCCTGAATTACAGTCTTTGCAGGGTTTTTCCTGCATAGAGAATTTGGCGGCGGCGGCGGCCGCTGCTAAATTTCTCACCGCCACCAGCTCATGAGTCGGTGGTTTGTTTTGGGTTTTTTTCTTCTTCTTTTTCTCCTCGGGATTTTTTGAAAGGACAGCTGGTGAGAGACAGAGAGGGGGGGGGGGGGAGAGTGAGGGGGGATTGACACAGCCACCTTATCTTCATCCAGGAAAAACCCTGGTATGAGCTGCATTGAATCCTCTGTACTTTTCTCAGTAGGACAGAGATGATCATACTTGGTCAAAGGCAGATAAGGAGTACCTGTGGAAATTTATCAGGATTATCTTGGCTCTGCATCAACATTTTTTACCTGGTTCAAAGAGCTCGTGTGATTTGTGGTTTTCCTCAGAACTTTGGCATTTCACTACTACACCATCATTTATTTTCTTCTTTCACAGAGGCCATGATCTTGTATTTGAGGCTGCAACTTCATGCACTGATGTCACATGTATGTGTTATATTGATCTATTTATGTGTCAGAATGGTCTTGCAGTTTGTCTAATGTGACAGTTGAGGTTCCTGTCACTATGCCTCCAATTGATCATGTGCCCTGGCTACTTGGCCAAAGGGATGTCCCTTTGGGTGACTGGCAAGCGCACATGACTCTTACCCGGGAGGTGTGGGTTCAATCCCCGCCCGGGCCCTCTTCACCTTGCCACATTCTGGCGTTGTTGGCAGGATCCATGTAGCACTAGGGGTGGGTCCATGGATTCATAATGTGTGGCAGCCTGCGCGGAAGCACGAGGACGTGCTTGTGAAAAGAGGGGGAGAGATGTGACAGTTGAGGTTCCTGTCACTATGCCTCCAATTGATCATGTGCCCTGGCTACTTGGCCAAAGGGATGTCCCTTTGGGTGACTGGCAAGCGCACATGACTCTTACCCGGGAGGTGTGGGTTCAATCCCCGGGTTCAATCCCCGCCCTCTTCACCTTGCCACACTAACAACCCTAGTTAGGGCAAAAGGTCACATGTTTGACACCCACCCTTCCTGCTGTGTCCATGTCTTACCTTGTGTTGCCCTGTGTGTTAATGTGCATGTCCTACAGTGGTGGGAAGTACATTTAACTCAATATTTTTACACTATTGAACCTGAGTCTATGAATCACTGAAACCTGTGGTTTCGAACTCCGAGTGTAAGGGGGTGGTGTGTGCTCAATATGGATCTAGTCTCGCAGCGAACCTGCTGATCAAAGATAGCCAAATGTGTCTTCTTACTTTGCTTAGATTAAGGATTACAAGCATATACGTAAGGACTGTAGAAAAATGGTGCAGTTGCAATACTACGTGCATGATATATAATCATGTTCTAACACTGGCCATTGTAGCAGGGCTTGAAAAATGTCACTGATATATTTAGTGAAGACTAATATTTCCTAAAAACAGATTAGATATGTTCTGTAAAGTGAGTGTGCTAAAACTAAAACAGTTTGCTTCATGGTTCAAAACTGGAATATACTCTTCTGTATGTGGATCCTCAAGATTGACCACAACAGGAAGCCCACTCTTTGTAAACAAAAATAATCATTTTAGTGCAGGGTATTTTTTTTATTTTTTATAATTCAAAGTTTTTTTTATTATTTTTTCATTATTGCAACAGACACAACGAACATCAAATAGAACAGACAGAATGGAGGTCAAAAATAGTAATAATAGAAAAAACTAATAAAATAAAATAACATGAAAAATCTGAAAGTAAATTAACTAAAAATAAGACAGGCAGGTAATAAATAGGCAAAGACAGGCAAATTAACACATCTGTCTACCAAAACTATCCCATTTTTCTTTTATCATATCATTTTCACAATTTAATCTCCCCAACATCTTGTTGTTATGTCACTTTTGATGCAAAGTTGACATTGTTTGAGATGTCCTTGTTCTGACAACTTGACATAAAGACGACATAACCTGTCATAGCAGACCTAATTGACCTTTCGCAAAACCCCGCCTCCGAACGGTCATTGTCCAATCAGACATCATAGCAACCGTTACTATGTAAACAAGGTCCGACAAGCTGCGGAACTCCGACAAGCAAAGTGTATTGTCGGACAGTAGTTACCTGAAGAGTTTGGCTGGGGGAGTCGTGTTCTTTCCCCTCCCAAGACTGAAAACACATCAGGAGAGGTGCCTACAATGGGTCAAACCGTGTGGAAGCCCCCCCCACCCCCCCACCCCGCAGCCGGACCCTTCTCCCACTCCCAGCTAAATGTCATGAAAATAAACAAGCAGAGGCTACATAGCATAGCCTCCATCTGCTCCAAGGTAAGCTAGCAGGACTAGGGCTGTATCCCAAATCACTCACTATTACAGTGTTACCTCTAGGATTTTTTTTTAAGGGGGGGGGGGGGGGGGCGATCGGACCTTACAACTTTCACTTTCACCACGCACTGCTGCTGCATGCGCACTTCTCTCTCTCTCTCTAGCTCTGTGTGTGTAAATGTCAATAACAAACAGCGCTATGAGGAGATGAATGAACGGAACACATGCAGCGGTGTATTTGCGACAATTTTAAAAAAACAGAAGGAGCTGTACGTATGAGGAAACACTGTAGCCTACTAGTGTACTTCCACAGATTGAATCCTCTAGGTGAGGAGAAAAAAAGAAAAGAAGAAGCTCTGGTCTCGGTCCGCGACACAAACACCACGTCCTGTTACCCGTATTCTCTTGCAGATGCGCCACATGATGCAATTTATGAATCGATAAAAGCCGTATTTTGATCACCATTATGTTTACATTGTGACCACGCAATTTTGTAGTGGTGTCAGAATGTTTAGTGATTATTAATATTCATAAATATAGCGCTCATATGCCTCTGAGACTCTGATGCCTCAAGACGCTCAATATAAAAACACTGTTGACACTCGGGCAGCGTTGAGAAGCTTGTCGGGCTAGCAACGGTAACTAAGGGGGGCGGAGCTTTTGCGAAAGGTCAATTGCCAAAATTTTAAAATTATGTCAAGTTCTCATAACAAGGACATCTCGAACAATGTCAACTTTGCATCAAAAGTGACATAACTTACCGAATGACACTTAACCACAGCTGTCATAAGTATTCATTGATGTTTATGACAGCTGTTATGTCATGGTTATGACAGTGTTATGTCAGTTTTATGAACACGTATTCAAGTAAAGTGTTAGCACATTTTCAATGTACCTCTCTTTCTATTGTCATTTTGATCACACAGAATTTCTTCCTTTGGTTTGATTTTCTGACAACAAATCAAGGTAATGTAGTGGTATACTGAAGGCAACACCCAAGTTACAACTACCCTGAACTTCAGACTGTCACATCAGCCCCAACTACCAAAGTATACTGTGGTTGCTCCTCCCCCCAGTGACCTGACCTCATAGTTGATCTGGCTGGGTTACGTGAATTGAGCGAGTGAGTTGTTTGCTGGGTTATTATTGATCCTGTAGCACTGAGCTTGGATTAATGCTGGGGTAATGGGTGTGGTGTTGATGGAGCTTTGAATATTATATACAATTTGACCAGACAGTATCTGTAGCACCATACATCTTGCTAAGAGGCTTTTGGATACTTGGTAAGCTGTGATTATCTGATCTGCCTCATTTTTATTTCAAAGTCAAACAGGAAATAAAATACTCCAATAAAACCCTTAGTGCTTGTTTTATGTTGGACTTTTCCACTGTAAAATGTAGATGAGCTTAATCTGTTTGTGAGAATGTCACATTATCATCATTGTCGTAAACCCTTTATGTAATTTTATACCTTTTGGCCCATTGTCTTTGGTGAAGTATTGGGTTCCATGTTGTCATAATATGCAGATTAAGGTGAATGTTATGAATAGTTTTTCAGTTGCATGCGTCATAACATTTTAAATGTCACTGAGATCATTTTTCAAATGTAGACACAATCCAGGTATTTAGAAATATTATGACAACAGGGAAACAGACAGCAAGCAAGGCTAGGAAATATGCCTACCAGTAGCCTACCTGTAAAGCTTAATAGGATACTTAAAAATGAATACATAAGCCTAATACAACATATAATTCATAATAGGTATCTCAATTAAAAATACATGAAAAAAATAAATATTATTAATCAATTGTGATATTAAAGGGACAATGAGGAGTTTTGGAAAAGCGAAGTGTTTTCACACTACATTTATGAGTCTCCGCGCACCGTAAAATTATTTGACCGGCGCAAGACAGACTCATGTTTTCATTCATCAAGAATTAAAGTCAGAGGTTGGAAGATGATCAGATACCGTCGTAGTTCCGACCATAAACGGCAATTCGGCGGCGTTATTCTCATGACTCGCCGCAAAACCGAAAGTAAGGAAACACTGGTCGGCTCGACCAGCATTTCCACCACCACTAATAATAACAAAATAACCATAGAGACAAAACCATAGATTTATCGAAAATGGGCCCATTAACAAGTGTGGGTAACGTAGATTCATCCACATTAACGTGAGACTTTTTTATAACCAAATAGAAACTCCTCGTTGTCCCTTTAATGGCAGCAAAAAAAGGTTGCAACTTCTAACGCTCCTGTATGTTCACCAGCTGGTTGCCGACTTCATATAAGTAGCCTACTTATAAGGCTATGGGAGCTAGGCTAACGCTAAAAGCTTTTTCATAACGACAGTCATGTCAGTTGCTCAGTTGGGCTAAGCCTGACTTTAGTGTTAGCTCAACTAGGTTTTTTGGATTTTGAAAATTGACTTAAAGCAGAAGTAAGCGGAATGTTTGTGTTAATATAAGTCTTAAATAATTGTATCTTCCGACAGCAATCACTTACATAGAGTGGTCTGAAACACGGGTCTGTCAGTCACTCTGCTCTGCTGTAAGCCGAGGAGAAAACTTTCCTTGTATCCTACAACCTTTATCCAACGAGGAGAGAGAATGGCTAACCCTCTGGTGGATGTGTGGCGATTTTCCAATCCAGGAGCTAAAAAGTACACTTTTTTTTCCAATAGACATAAATCATATTCTAGAATAGATTATATTTTTGTATCTAATACATTAAAGGTACCATCCCGGGCAGCTCATTTTGTGGCAAAAATATAAAAATCTGAGTATATCGGTTAAGTATTAGACAGTATGCTATTAGTGGTTTGACATATCAATGACGAAATTTGGTCATCTGTGTAAGGATAGGGGCTAAAATTTGGCCGACCAATCAAATTAGTCTCAGACAACTTTGGTTGGATGGCCCGTCTGTCAGTCAACGTGCACGCTGTTTTGCGCATGCGCTCTAGTGTGCAAGCACTTTGATTAGCTACACTTTTTCACAGCACATCACAGCCAGCCAGCCTGCAGCTAGAAAGCTAGGAATTCGTCATGGCACAGCCAAAGGACCAGCCGGATTTCCGATCTCCAAGTCTCCGGGACCAGATGGTATCCCCATTGAAGTGTATATCAAGTTTTGGCCTGAACTGGGCCCTATGCTTCTGAAAATGATAACTACGTCAATTACAAAACGCTCTTTTTTGAAACAAACAAACACAGCCCTAATATCACTTCTGCTTAAAAAACATAAAGATCCGATATTGTGCACCAGCTACAGGCCAGTATCATTAATCAATGCAGATATGAAGATATATGCTAAAGTACTGGCACGCCGTCTTAATAAATACTAATTAATAAATACTAATTAATTGTAATCAAACTGGGTTTGTAAAAGGCCGATTCAGTTCAGATAATTTGAGAAGACTGTTACATATTTTACATTTTACCCCAGACTGCTCTGACCTTTTGATCTCGTATGGAATCCTAACTCTTGATGCTGAGAAGGCGTTTGATAGGCGTGAATGGGACGACCTCTGGGCCTTATTAGAGCAAATAGGACTAGGAGAATCATTTATTGGCTATATTAAAGTTCTGTATGCGAATCCAGGAGCAACTGTTTTGTCAGGTAATGTATGCTCCTCACATTTTTCAATTCATAGAGGCTCACGTCAAGGGTGTCCACTGTCCCCTTTATTATTTGTGTTAGCACTGGAGCCCTTAGCCCAAAAAGTACGCCAGTCTACTAATCTAATTCCTATTATGATAAAGTCCACTAATCATCATATATCGCTGTACGCAGATGATGTACTCCTCTTTATCAGTGAATTAACACAGTCGCTTCCTCATATCTTTTATTCAGGGAGTTTAGCAACCTCTCTGGATATAAGATAAACTGGCAAAAATCGGCACTCTTACTGCTAAAAGATAATAGAGAGGATCTATTTCAAGTTAAAGGGCAACTTCGGTTTTTTTCAACCTGGGCCCTGTTTTCATATGTTTTTCTGTATTCTGTATGTAACTCTGAAATATCATGGGAAACGGTATGGAATAATATCACCCGGGCTTCAAAAAACCCTAATCATCAAACCATACATCTAAAAATTGTTCACAGAGCATATTTTACTCCTAAACTTAGACATACAATGAAGTTGGAATCATCCCCCTTCTGCCAGTTATGTACACAAGGTTGCTTAGGCACCTTTACACATGTTTTGGGAATGCCCTGGAGTACAGTTGTTTTGGTTACAGGTCACAAATCCTTATCTAAAACTCTTAATAAGGAGGTTCCATGCTGTCCTGTACTTTGTTTGTTGAATGATAATTCTCAGTTTCCTATGTCAACACATGTTGTTAAGAAACTAATGGGTGGGGGGTTTTGTTTTGTTTTGTGTTTATTTTGTTTTGTCTTTAGTCAGTTAGGTGCCAATATGTGATTATGGCTGTGGAGGACTTTGGACTGGGGATTGGGAGCTTGGATGAAATAGGAGTGTGTGTGGAGGGCCTTGTGTACATGCAGAGATTTGGACTTGAGTGTAAGAGTGCATGAGTGTGTGAATGTGTCTGATTTTGGGTGGGGGGGTTGCCTCTGAGAAGTTAGAACGTGTATGGCACCTTTGTTTTCGTTTTGTTTGTTGTTGTGATTCTTCTATTTTTTTGTATGCTTATATGTACGTGTGTGTGTGTCCGTGTGTGTATATTTATGTGTGACAGTATATGTGTGTATCTATATTTTGCTTCTTCTTTTTATGTGTGTGTGCTTTCTTTTTTGTCGCTGTTGTTTGGATTTTCCTTGTCTTTGTTTGTTTGTTTGGAACATACAGTCAATAGTATATTGTTTGCCAACAGGAAATACACTTGAATTGTCTGTATGTTCTTATTTTAATTTATTATACTGATTTTCATTTTTTGCTATATGTTGATATGAAAAATGAATAAAAAATGGGAGTGGGATATTTGTCTGAGACTCACAAGTGAACAAATAACAATTTACACCAGAAATGTGTTTTATGAGGGGGGAAAAGTAAGCCTGAGGTTGAGAACTAGAGTTGAGAACTCTAGTCCATTCAGTGAGGTTGAGTTAGGTTAGTAAGAGGTTTCTCATTTTAGATTTATTTTTACTTGCTACTTGCTTTTTAATTGTTTTGAAATTGATCGTTTGAAATTAGAAGGTACTTATCCACAAATTAACAGAACAAAGGGTTAAATGCTATTTTATATGTTTAGGTGTTGATATGTAGCCTAACTACTATAGGCTATATTATACTTTAAATTTAAGCAGCTAAATGGATTAGACTGACAACCTTGGCTGTTTTTGTATGTGCACCTGACCACTGCAACATCACATTAGTAAAACAGACAAATATATATGTATAACTTAATAATGATAATTAAAGGCTGGTAAACCAACACACTAAGTTACCTTACTTTCATTAGACTTTTGTCATAGCCTGCAAGTATCTTTACAGGTATTCTTATTTGCCAGTGCTTCAGAGAGAGATCTGTTTGCCTTTTCTCTCTTTACATGAAGGCTATTTTGGGCATTTAAAACATTCTGTCTCTCCTTTGCTGAAAACTCTCTCAGCTGAAAATATTAACTGTCTCGGCTGAGGGTTTCTCAAATATTATCTTAAGTGGATCTCTATCTGCTGGTCTGCTAGAGATTACTGAGCTGATCGGCTGATTGGAGCAGTGGATTCCACCGTCTTTAGGTTACCATCAACACTCATTATCGCCACAAGGGTTAATCCACCCGGGCTGCAGCTTAGACACTCACATAACACTCTGTTTGATCCATGGAGCCGTCAAGAAACTCAAATGTTTTTATGAGGCTATGTCAGCTCTGTGCAGCTTTCAGTGGCATACACCACATGCTGAATTTGCTCAGCCTCTGAGAAGTGTTTGACTTTTTCTCTCTCTATTCACCTGTCACCAGGTGAAAAAATCTTTAAAAGGGGCTTTTCAAGTCTTTGTCAGGAAAAAATATGTCAGGTCTAAACTTACACAGCTTCTACAGTGCCTATAACTTTAATAGGAGCTGTTAGCAGCTGTTATTTATATTTCTGTAAAAACAATGTATCAAATGACAAAGTAAAAACACTGACAAAATAAACGTACTGGAGGATAAATTACCCTCCAGATCTGAAGTGCACTTAAGTGTTATGGAGCTTTATAGTGAGTTTCAGATGAGATTATACATTTATCGTTTAGTTCCTTCTCATTGCTCTCACTTTTGACATTGTTTTTCACTGCAGCATTACACTACCTGATCATCATTAGGCTAAACAGTAGGGGAGAGTGGGGTAATTTGTGCCATGGGGCAAGTAGTTCCACCCCTGTTATCTAGAAAACCATAGAAGAAGTTGGTCATGTGACCACATATTTTTGAAGGGGCATCCATTTCACTCATCCTATCAAGAAGGGAGACACATGGCTTGAGAGGAAAGCACATTTATGTTCAAAAAACAAGTTTTTGCCCTCCAAAGTAAAATTTCTATGATCAAGGTTTTTTGATTGCCATGTTTGAACAATTATAGATAACTTTGAAAACAGTTCACACATGTTTTAGTGCTTTATTAAGCTACACCATGAGTCTATACAGTTAGCATGATGCCAGCTCAAAACAGCAGGGGAATCCTTTTTTCTCAAAATGCTGGGCTTGGGGTAATTTGTGCCAAAGGGCCTGGGTTAAGTTGTGCCAGTGGCAGTGCTGTCTGTGTATAGGAGAAACATGGCAGTGGGCACGGATTTGCTTGAAACTTAACATGTGCGATGAGGGACCGCCCCTGAACACACCTGCCCAGTCTGGTTGTGCTCGTAGCCTGGTGGATGAACAAAACATTGCGTTTCTTTGCGCCACAGCCCCCAGCGTACCTCAGGCCTCCGCGACTACATGGGGACACGCGAGGGCCCGATCATCGCCGCTTCTGGCTTTAATTTTGTATTGAATGTCTTGCTTTAATATAGCAATAACATTTGTGAGATTAAAATGATCTGTTTTACTTCAATTATCAATGGCACAATTTACCCCAGTGTATTCTCTCTAATGGCACAACTTACCCCGCACCGGGGGCAAGTTGTGCCAGAATTTTTTTTTTTTTTCTAAAGCTATATTTCTGAAACAGTTGATTTAAGATTCAAAGTGATTGTTCCCTGGGATGCACAACATCCTAAACTATATGTACATATATTAGTTGGGGGCATTATTATAGTCCCCTTGCTTTAAAGGCAATTTAAGTAAAAATTGGCACTACTTACCCCGCTCTCCCCTATCAGTTTGTCTTTAGTGTTAGGGGAAAAGCTGTGACCAATTTGCTCTTTAATTTTCCCTTACATTGTTGTTGCTGACTGTATATATTGAATAATATTGAAATACCAGTTACCACATTGATTACGTAACTGGCACAATACAAAAACATGTGTAAGCTATGCAGTGACGGTAATGAAGAGGTCCTGTGTTGGACAATGTGAAACAAAACCCATAATTTACTGTAGCACAGTTTTTACACAGGCACTCTTTATATGTGGTTCCATATTAAAGCAGACTTCCTGTCAGCAGATGGAGTTAGCAGTCCCCGCCCTCGTCCCTACGTCGCCACATTCACGCGCATCCCTTGGCTGCACACACAGAGAGGACCGCCCCTTTATGCCGTTCTCTCTCCTCATTGGATAAAGGTTGTAGGATACAAGGAAAGTTTTCTCCTCGGCTTACAGCAGAGCAGAGTGACTGACAGACCCGTGTTTCAGACCAAACACTCTATAGAAGTGATTGCTGTTGGAAGATACAACTATTTAAGACTTATATTAACACAAACATTCCGCTTACTTCTGCTTTAATGCTGCTGTGTCAGACTGCGTCGGGTCCGGGCTTAAAAACCCGCGTGTCGGGTGGGTTCAGGTTGTAATTTTCAGGCCCGTTGAGAACTCTAGAATGGACATGTAGGCCTACGCTTAAAACCTAAAATTGATCATTGGAAATAAAGCTTACTTTCTAATCACTAAATTCTTTTCACATTTACGTTAATTATTATAATATAATGTTATTATCATTCACATTGTGGTGAAAGAGGAGGCTATAGCGTGTTAAAATTTTTTTCCCCCTTTTGCTCCAACATGATCTTTCAGGAAAAGTAAATTGAGGGCTTCTAAAAATGCCGGTCTGTCAGTCATTTGACCCTCACTCAGTATGTTTGCTGATGTATTTTATATGTATACAGTATGTATATCATAAATTAGTTCATCTGAAGCACAGCCTATAGGCTACAGGATAGGATACAATTATTTTACGTACACACTTCTGACTTCTTTGTGAGTGTGCTATAAAATGGCACTTGTATTGCTTTCTCTCATTGTAGTTGTTGATCAATTTTTTTTAATTTTTGTATATTTCTTGGGTATTGCGTATTGTACGTTTGGTTTTTCTGCCGTCAAACCTGTTTTTTGCTGTGGAGCAGATGGTCTGAGCAGCGCACTAGCCTACATCTTCAGGGCAGACTAGGCTACAGGGAGTTGCTATCAGTGGGTAGGCCAGGGATAGCAGGTTAGCATGCTACCATCAGTAGAAGATATCACATGATAGAGGTAAGAGTTAAGGCCCCCACAGAGTCAGGCGTAGGCTACTTGCGAGTGGAGCGGGCTCAATGTGGATGTGTCAATGTGTGTCAGTGCAAAGTTAAATTTTTATGCCATTTTAGTGCGCAAGTATTGTGGGAAATATTGGAAATTTACATGAGAAATGTAGGAAATTGGTACACGGTGGTGCACTCGATTATGAAACCTCAAACGCCCCTGGACATGCCGCAGACGTGCAGTATGCCCCACTCTGTGGGGGCCTTTAGCAGTTGCATTGCTTTCACCACTGTAGACTTTTGGTGAGAAAAAGAACGATGTTTGATGTTGAACTTAAAAAGTGTCTACTATAAACATAAACAGATCTATGTTAATGCTAACAGTAGCTAGCAATAGCAAGACCTAGTAGGTATTCCCTCTTTTTTTTGTTGGCAATTCATCTTTCTCTCTAAATCTGTCAAGGACGGTTTATGAGCTCAGTATGTCAAGGGGCAGGGGGGACTGTTTTACATGTCTGAGAATAACAAGATATGTTGTTATGTTCAGTTTCTGCCCACAGTCATCATTCTGTATCATTCTGTATCATTCAAGTACAAAGAAGTGCATTCATGAGCGAGTGGGGGAGAGAGAGAGAGAAAGAGAAGGTCCCCGAAAGAGTGGATTAAAGCTCTCAGATTAGATGGCATCTGGTGACCTCAGCAGCACAGAGAGCAGTCCGTCTAGTGTTGGGTGTGTGTATGTGTGTGTGTGAGAGAGAGAGAGATTATCACAAGCAGCAGAATGTGCATTAGAGATTGGTTCTGGTTGTCTTTGTATACACTGTGTGAGTGTGTAGTGGTGTAGCGGGTGGATTGTTAATCCTAATCCACTCGTGAATGTATGCTGAGGACCAGCAGGCCATTAGCCCCTATTTCGTGTTCACGTGCACATGTGTCTCTGTATGTGTGCATGTGTGTGTGTGTTTGAATGTAAGTATATGAATACACGTTCATGTTTACCAGTGTGTGTTTAAGTCTGTGTGTAAATGTGCAC
Organism: Trachurus trachurus; assembly: GCF_905171665.1. NCBI lineage: Eukaryota > Metazoa > Chordata > Actinopteri > Carangiformes > Carangidae > Trachurus > Trachurus trachurus. Next base: position 32,755,797 of record NC_139905.1, on the reverse strand, counting down.
ATGCATGTGTAGATGTAGGCTGCTGGCCTGTGTGTACGAGAGTGTAATCTGAGAGTGAATAGAGGGTTAGAGGGCCATTAACCAGAGCATTAGCCCTGACTGCAGACAGACCGAGGAAACAGAGTGAGGAGAGGGGCCGTGGGTTTTTGCATGTGTGTGTGTGTGCACGCGCATGGAGAAGAGCTGATGGTTTGAGGATTTCAGGGGGAAAGGGACAATGGGGGTAAGGATTTAGCAGCGAGGGTGAGGGGGATTGAGTGCATTAGTGAGTGCATGTGTGTGTGTCAGTGTGTGTCGAAGGGATTGAGGGGAGCTGACCCATAAAAAGCAGACAGACACACCCTGAGCAAGAGTCAGCCGTCCCATCATCCTCCTCCCTATTACTCAAAGTGTACTTAACAAAACATAAAACACTGAACTAATACAGCAGAGATGAAAACGTGGTTATCTTCAGTCAACTCTGCATCCTCCTACGTATTACTTTTATACAACACATTTTCAACAGCAGTTAACAATTGTGTAATGGTGAAAGGTTAACCCATTTATAAACAATATTTGGTAAATTGCAAATGCAATTTGGATATTGATGGAACACATTTATGAGTAATAATAATAATTTATGAGTTCAGATAATATTTCTTTCCTTGGGACACTTATTTTATCACAGAAATCTTCATTAAAACTAATTGAATTTACCAGACACCTCAAACAAAAAATGGCCAGTTAAAAAAATTCATATAGATTTATCTGGCTAGGTAATTTATGTCAAATATATGTTATGGTAGAGCATGAGAGTAAATTTTGACGTAATAGACTTATTGACTCAAGGTCTATTTACTGGCTTAACAGTCTCTGTTGCTTTCTTTATTATGACCATGAGAAACCACTAAAAGCTCTGGAAATAGCCAGCTAGTGGATCTTGAAAGAGTGTAGGCTACCATTGACGTAGCATTGGGTCACTTTCGGACTTTAGGACCCACATAGTAGGCTATGGTTTTCACAAAAGGGATCAAATCGGTAGAGCCAGAGATATATTAATTATTCCACACACTTATTAAAACCTATACATTTCTTCATAGGAAGAAAATTGCCAGGCGCTATGTTCCTCTGTTCCTCTTCACTTGCTAATAAGTTTTGTGTGTAGGCCTATTTAAAGGATAATTTCCGTTTTTTACAACCTGGACCTTATTTCTAGCATAAAATACAATCATTTTACTCACCCAGAAACTTTGGTGTCATTTGGAGTTGTTTTGACGAAATTAGCCCCAGTGGAGCGGCGCGTATATCCGTATAATGCGAGAGCACGGGGCACCCAATGCAGCCTCTAAATAACACATTATCCGCCGCAAAACTCGTTCATTTCGCCATTATTTTGTTATGATACACTAGTGATATTCCCCTCCGAGCCCGTGGTGGCATGTTATCAACATGCTGCACCTGTAGGTTGACTACTAACCTCCGACCTGGATGATGTCATCTCCGACCGCTGCCCGGCTCATTCTGATAATAATCATTCTGCTTCGGCATTCGGGTCCATTTTTAGCTCAACTAGCCGGAGCTTTAGTGAGTCCAGGTTGAGGAGAGGAAGCCTGTGGAAGCTGAACTTCATCCAGCTGCTCATTTTGTTCTGACAAGTCAGAAACACGCAGAAACGAACCATAGCATCAGCCGTAGCAAGTTAGCCGCGCCGGGCAGCGGTCGGAGATGACATCATCCAGGTCGGAGGTTAGTAGTCAACCTACAGGCGCAGCATGTTGATAACATGCCACCACGGGCTCGGAGGGGAATATCACTAGTGTATCATAACAAAATATTGGCGAAATGAACGAGTTTTGCAGCGGATAATGTGTTATTTAGAGGCTGCATTGGGTGCCCCGTGTTCTCGAATTATACGGATATACGCGCCGCTCCACTGGGGCTAATTTCGTCAAAACAACTCCAAATGACACCAAAGTTTCTGGGTGAGTAAAATGATCTTATTTTATGCTAGAAATAAGGTCCAGGTTGTAAAAAACGGAAATTATCCTTTAAATGTACAGTCCACAATGACTGTTTGAAATGTAGAAATTAATAGCATAAAATGCTAGTGGAGAAATAGTCTCACTCATCAGACAGAAAACTGACCTAGCACAAGCAGTTAGCATAAAATTTGTAGCCTGTGTAAATTTTGCGATCAGTTATTAACATAACCTTATAAGCGGTCCCAGATAAAACATTTCTGTCATAACATGAGATATATTTTTTTTCTAGTCATATCCACTAAAGCTTCATTCTTTTGTTTTTAAATGTGATTTTCTATATGAAAAGAGGCAAGGTCTTTCTATCAAAAGTTATTGTCAAACCACTTGCTTGCACCTGCTGTATAATCCCCAGCTGTTTTTTTGTTTTGTTGTACTATCGAGTTTCTGTTGTTATAAATTTTCCTCACAGCACACTGCGGATTAATATTGGGGAGGAAGTATGAGGGATGAGATGGATAAAGGAGAAAAGCCTGGGATAGACAGAGGGCGAGAGACCAAGAGGCACTGACAGGGTGAAAAAAGTGAGAGCCCTCGTATATCTCCCGCTTTCTATTATTCATGGGTTACAAGAAGCAGTGAAGGGGACGGAGGAGAAGAGATTGGAGCTTTCTGTCTTTGCCTTGAAAGTGGCCCTCATCTGCCCCCCCATCTCTGCCTCCTATCTTTTAATCTCTGCCACTTCCTCTCCAGGTCTCTGCCTCTGTCATTCATGTATCTCTTTGTCTGCTCAGGAAGATTTGAACTTTAGAGTTTTGCTGCAGGAGACAAAAAAAAACTTGCAGTAATCAAATTAAAACCTTGTGCTCAGAGCTGAAGAGCTGCAGCTGAGGGGAGAAGAAGACGAGTCTGAAGGCTAGCACTCTGCTGCTACCTAAAAATAGCTGTTTCATCACTGCCCTCCATAATCGCTTCTTAACTAGACAGCCAGCTGATTTTCCATGACCATGAATGTTAATATCATCATGAATATCACTGATACTGATACATAGAATGATTTCTTTGACATTTAATGAAGAATTTCTGATGGACTTCAGATGTATTTTGAGGACAGTAAGCCTGTGAATATTCTCATTTGTCCAGGTCATCGTTATCCCCAAAGAAATTTAAATCAAAAGCAACTGGACTTGGTTATTTGTCTAGGAAGACGTTTCACCTCTCATCCAAGAGGCTTCATCAGTTCATGTAGCATCTGACCAAGCTGGGACTGGTCCAACTATCTGGTGTGGAGACCCAGGTATTTAACCTCTTGTGGGGGTGTTCACAAGACCGATGATGTCACTGGAAACCCTTTGTGCTCCATGTGCCAACGACAGTCGTTGGAGTGACAGTCGTTGGTGGGAAGTTGGTTTCGACTTCGTTAGTGCCCTACTGTGTTATAACGACAGTCGTTGGAGTCACAGGAGGCCATTTGTGAACAGTTGTTCTTTGAGATTAGATTGTTGAATCTCCTTGGAAGGGATGAAAGGGCAGCATTGTAAACTGGAGATAGGTGGTGTCTCATACCCCTTTCCCACTGGTCAAAAAAACAGTTTAAACCCGCTAACAATCGGCTTTTGGTGGCAGTGGGAAAGGCGCACCGAGCCGCGTCGACGCGGGTCAAACGACTCGGCAAGCGACGCGGGTTAAAATCGCCTTTAATCGGCTCGGCTCTGATCGGCTTGCAGTGGGAACGCCAGACCCGGGTCAACCCGCTAATTTACGTGATGACACTGAACGTTACGTGACGCCACGTCATCGCGCCGGTCGCATCTCATATCACGTACCAAAACAAAGCTCTGCTGTCATTCCAGACTGGGATCAAAAAATCAAACAACACTGACCAAAAACGATTGAAAAAAAGAAAAGAAAAGAAGCGACAGTCTGTTTAACTGACGTGTTGTGCCGCGGATGTCCGTCATGACGGCTGCGGCAGACTGGCTGTCCTCCGCGGTCCTGGTGCTCCGCAGGTCGTCCAGTCTGCCTCGTCTGCCTCGGCGGACGGACCTCACACTCCGCGGCGGGTGAACACTGTGTCTCTTGCACCTCGGATGAGAGCGGGGCGACTGGTTTATGCTCTGTCTGATCCCTCAGCGGGGGGTCAGACTCGGCTCATTTTGGTAAATGGGAAAGGGGCCAAATGCCGATTGTTAGCGGGTCGACCCGTGTTTAAAAAACCTGCGTCGACCCGCTAATTTTAGTGGGAAAACGGCTTCAGACCTCCTCCTCTGTTTAGGGATGGTTTCTCTACTTTTACATAGATGGCTTCTTTTACTCCTCTTTCAAACCATCTGTCCTCTCTGTCCAGGATGTGGACATTGTTGTCATCAAAGGAGTGGGCTTTCTCCTTGAGAGATGTAAATGGACAGCAGAGTCCAGGCCTGAGGACTTAGCTCTCCTGTGTTGGGCCATGCATTTATGCAGTGGTTGTTTTGTTTCTCCAATGTAGAGGTCTTTGCATTCCTCGTTGCATTGGACAGCATAAACCAGATTGCTTTTGTGGGTGTGTGGTGTTCTGTCCTTGGGATGTACCAGTCTCTGTCTGAGTGTGTTGCTGGGTTTGAAATACACAGGGATACGGTGTTTGTTAAAGATTCTCCTGAGTTTTTCTGATACTCCAGACACATATGGAATGACTATGTTGTTTCTCTTGTTTTGTTTTTCTTTCTCAACCACTTTGCTGGTTTTCTTTCTGGAAGCAGCTGCCGTTTTCACAAAAGTCCAACTGGGGTAACCACACCTCTCAGGTGCTTGTGTTCTGCCCCTTGGGCCTGTGAGCTGGTGGACACGTTATCAGCTCTGTGTTGCAGGGTTCTGATAACACCAAGCTTGTGTTCCAGAGGGTGGTGTGAGTCGAAAAGTAGATACTGGTCTGTATAGGCGCGTTTCCACTGCAGGAACTTCGGGGTAATTTTACGGGGCCGGCCCCGTTGGTGCGTGTCTCCACTGCAGGAACCTCCCCCACAGGGCCGCTTACAGGAACTTTTACGGGGGCCAACGGAGTACCTACTCTGTTGTGTTTACAGACACAGACAGGAACGGTAAAATGAGACACTACACTGTATGGCCAGTGAGGGCGCTGTAAGAGTGTGAGAGTGAAGTGAGACTGTGTGTAGAGAAACGAAGAAGAGAGTTCAGGAAGGATGTTTTACGAGATGCACATGTACCCTGCTACTAAGAGTTTAGTAAAGTTACTCAACTGCACGACTGGCTTCTCTTTGCTACTCACCTACACCACAAATTGGCGACGAGGATGAGCGCTTCAGTACCGAGTCCACCGCCCTTCCTTCCTCATGTGGGTGAGCCGCCGATACCGTTTGAGACGTGGCGGAAGATTTTCGACAACTACTTGCTCGTCATTCATGCAAGAGGAGACGCCTGGCCGGAGGCAAGGCGACGTGCAGTGTTACTCCATTGCCTGGGTCCGGAAGGACAACGGCTTTTCTACACTTTGCCAGACCAAGGTACGACATATGCCGAGGCCATGTCCACCCTCGAGAGACACTTTGTACCGAAAATTAATGTCGTGGCCTGCAGACACACATTCAGACAACGCACTCAACGAGCGGATGAGACGGCATCACAGTATGTGGCAGCTTTGAGAGCGTTAGCTTCACCGTGTGGTTTTGGACAGATGGAAAACGAGATGATACGTGATCAGCTGATTTCAAATACTTACCTCGCTGCTGTGAGAGACAAATTACTCCTCGAAGACGACCCCACTCTGGAGAGAGCTCACACAATCGCATGCCAGGTGGAGGCAGCGGTTAAAAATGCTACACTACTTTCTTCAGCTAAAACGGTCCCGACTGCGCCAGTGCAAGCTGTCGGTGCATCCAAAGAGCATTTCCGAGGAGGGCAAAGAGGAGCTCGCCATGCCAGAGCCCCAGCTCCAGACCGTGATAAAATGAGGAACACAAACCAACGTAAGTGCTACAGATGTGGCTCCAGCAAGCACTTGGCTAATGATAAAAACTGTCCAGCTTCTTCAGTGAACTGCAATAAATGTGGCAAAAAGGGGCATTTCGCCAAAATATGTAAATCTGCTGTAAGTGAAGTAAGAGAAGTTGTAGTCCCTGAGCTAGCTGTACTGTGGGTGGATAATGTTAAACTTACTGCAGCAACATATGATAAAATCACCTGCAATGTCAACGTTGAAGCGCCAGAGGGAAATTCTCATGTCCTGGAGTTGATTGTGGATACGGGAGCATCTGTATCTATCCTACCAGAGACAATGTACAGACAATGTTTTGCAGATTGCTCACTGACTGAACCTCAAGTGAAACTGGTCACTTATGCTAAACGTGAGGTACCTGTTATTGGTTGCCTGCCAGCAACAGCAGCCATAGCAGAGCAAGGCAGCAGAGTCCCAGCCTCATTCCACATTGTTAAAGCTGGATCACCTCTGCTGGGCCTGGACTTGATTAAAGCGCTCAATGTCAACATTATTGGAGGCAAGGTGAACTACAGCAAGGATAATGATTCAAACTTACCTGCTAATGACATTCAAAAATCCACAGTGCAGATTGTTGAGTTAGCTCCACCGCATCAGCTTGGATGTGTCAAAGGATTCATTCATAAAGTACAAGTGAACAACACAGTGCAGCCAGTACGTCAAAAGTTGAGACGCCTACCACTGAGCATACGTCAAGAGGTGTCAGCAGAGCTCAACCGCCTACTTCAAGCTGGCATCATAGAACATGTGGATGCGTCTGAGTGGGTGAGTCCTCTGGTCGTCGTACGGAAACGTGGAGGAGGACTGCGGCTGTGTGTTGACCTGCGTGAGCCCAACAAGAGTGTCATCATGGACTGTTATCCTCTCCCTCATATGGAGGACATATTTACAGAACTGGCTGGTGCTACACACTACAGCCAAATCGACCTGAGTTCTGCTTACCACCAACTGCCTTTGCATTCTGACAGCCGAAATCTTACGGCATTCATAACACATGATGGTGTCTTCAGATTTACACGAGTCCCCTTCGGCCTGGCCTCAGCACCGTCTGCATTTCAGAAAATGATGCAGACCATCCTGAAGGATTTGCCAGGAGTACAAAACTACTTGGATGACATCATAATTTATGGTGATTCAAAAGAAATGCATGATGGACATCTACAAGCTGTTCTTCAGAGGCTGAGCGATACTGGTCTTCAGATCAACTTCAACAAAAGCTCGTTTGGTCAGACCTGCATTCCATTCCTCGGACATGTCATTTCAAAGGAGGGTCTGCGCCCGAGCCCAGATCATCTGACTGCCATCGCTGAAGCTCCTGCTCCAAAAGACATGGTTGCACTACGCTCTTTCCTTGGCTTGACTTCCTGGTTCAGCAAGTTTCTTCCGAACTATGCAACGCTGGTTGAGCCACTACGACAGCTGCTCAGAACAAATGCTCAAGCTGAACTGCAATGGGACGCAGCAGCAGATGAAAGCTTCGCTAAACTGAAAACCATGCTTCTTGAGAGTCCAGCACTTGCCATCTATAACCCAAAGCTTCCGACCTTCATCACGACAGATGCCTCAGACTACGGGTTAGGAGCTGTCCTGACGCAGCTGCATTCAGACAATGCTGAACACATTGTTGCCTTTGCTTCCCGTACACTTTCAGCTGCCGAGAGGAAGTACTCCACAACAGAAAAAGAGGCCCTAGCCTGTGTATGGGCTGTGGAACGTTGGCGTACATACGTGTGGGGGCGCAGATTCACACTCAGAACCGACCATCAAGCTCTTACCACCCTTCTCAACACCAAAGGCATGAACAGAGCTGGCATGAGGATCGCCAGATGGTCGGCAAGACTGATGTGTTTTCAGTATGATGTGCAGTACCGCCCAGGTACACAGAATGTTATGGCGGACTGTCTTTCACGTGTTCCCCTCGCCAACTCCAACATTGCTGCGGAAGCTGAGCAAGAGTTATTCGCGGAGATTGCTGAGATTTCTCCTCTCCTGTCAGCATTGCCACTCGCAGATTTCAAAGCTGAATGTGAGGACTGCCCTGAACTTACAAACCTGAGACGGGTCATTCAGTCAGGATGGCCTAAGACGAAAAAGTCTCTTCCAAGTGATATACAGTCGTACTTCCTGATGCGACATGAACTTGCTGTTGAGGCGCCACTGATCTTCCGTGGAACTCGCCTGGTCGTGCCTAAATCTCTTCAACAGAGGATAGTACAGCTGGCACACGAAGGGCACCAGGGCGTGGTCCGCACAAAACAACGCCTCAGAGACCTTTACTGGTGGCCACACATGGACGACCTGGTTCACACAGTTCTGTCATCCTGCACGATCTGTCAGTCATGTGACAAAACAGCCAAAACTCCTCCTGCCCCAATGCAACCTGTTGAATTTCCAGGGGGCCCTTTTCAGCATCTGGCTGTGGACATTGTCGGCCCGTTTGAACGTGGAACATATGACTGCAGATTTGCCATTACTCTCATTGACTATTTCAGTAAATGGCCGGAAGTTGCCTTTACTTCATCTGCAACTACAGACACAATCATAACATTCCTGTCTTCCATCTTTGCACGTGAAGGAAATCCCTGTGCCATTACAACTGATAATGGACCACAGTTTACGTCCTCTGCCTTCGCTGAGTTTCTGAAAGAGAGGGGCATCAAACACATCAGAACAAGTGTTTACCATCCTCAAGCTAACGGATGTGTCGAGCGCTTTAATAGAGTGCTCAAGGACTGTATTCAAGCAGCTCAAGCAGCCCAACGCCCATGGAAACCAACAGTCACTGCAATGCTACAGAGCTACAGGGCAACAGCTCATGCGACAACTGGTCAATCCCCTTTCCAGCTTCTGAGAGGACGACCGATGTGGACAAAACTGAATGTTCTGCCAAACCCTAAAGACAGAGAAAAATATGGTCAAGTTGCAGCCAGAGTTGCCCTACAGCAGGAAAAGAGCAAACGCTACACGGACATGAAACGAGGTGCAAAACCTCCCAAGGTCACAGTCGGTGATAACGTCCGGGTACGCAAGCCTTTTCATGTTGGAAAAGGAGAGAGACAGTACACTGATCCCATGTCTGTGGAACAACAGACAGGACTGAGCACCTTCATCCTGAGCGACGGGAAAAGGTGGAATGCAGCACGCCTTTCTCTCTGCCCAAAGAGCACAGAGGAGGAACAGAGAGCTGGTACCGTACAGACCACCAGTCCAGCTGAGACTATAACAAGACAAACTGCTCAGAGAGAGAGACAGAAACCAGCCTGGACCAAAGACTATGTGATGAAATAGCTCTAAGCTTAAAGTAAAACAAATGTGAATATTGAGTGACAGTAATGTGAATTTCAGTTGCTACATTTTGAATTGATATAAGTCACATTTTCAGTTATGCTTATGAAGTAAGGTTAAGTGAAATACCTGAAGAATTTATTTTGGTTTACTTTACATGTATACAGTATTTGTTTATCATTGATAATACCTGACATACGGTACAGTCACCTTTCTAAGTGTGGTATACAGAAATATATGATTTCAGTTTACATTAACACTGTTACGGTTGTAATATTACATTAACAGTCTGAATAGAACAAGCTGAGAAATGTTGAACATTAAGTTACATAGTAATGTTACCTTACAGAATAAGAGAAATGTTTACTACTACTGCTTAAAGTTGTTTACATGGAGAAGTAGTATTTCTATGAGTAACAGGGGAGTTGTTGTGTTTACAGACACAGACAGGAACGGTAAAATGAGACACTACACTGTATGGCCAGTGAGGGCGCTGTAAGAGTGTGAGAGTGAAGTGAGACTGTGTGTAGAGAAACGAAGAAGAGAGTTCAGGAAGGATGTTTTACGAGATGCACATGTACCCTGCTACTAAGAGTTTAGTAAAGTTACTCAACTGCACGACTGGCTTCTCTTTGCTACTCACCTACACCACATACTCCAGGGTAGGCCAACGGAGTACCTACTCCAGGGTAGGTACTCCGTTCTGCCCTGAAAAAAGCTCCTGGGTGGGGCTCGAGGTTAACCCGGCACTGATTGGCTAAAGCTAGAGCAGGCTCTGACGCTACCAGAAAGCACCAAAACAACCGGCATTTTTAAAAGGGGGAGCAGAAGGGGAGCATTAGCCTAGCAGACATCACTGTAAACAACAAGAAAACAGCAGGAAGATGTACACAAATGGAGCAACGATGAGGTGCAGACATTGATTGCAGTCTACGGCACCGACTATTGTCCTTGACATCTTCTCTGGTGAACTTGATGTTTTTGTCCACTGAGTTTGTGTTCAGTAAAAACTTGCACCTCTTTGGTATTTTAACCCATGTGTCGTCCACATACCTGAACCAGTGGCTCGGTGTTATTCCTTTGAAGGAGTTCAAAGCCTTGTCCTCTACCTCCTCCATGTATAGATTTGCCCCAATGGGGGATACTGGTGAACCCATGGCACAGCCGTGTTTTTGTCTGTAAAATTTGCCATTAAACTGGAAATATGTGGTGTTCAGGCACAAATCCAGAAGTTGGCAAATGTGTTCTGGTTTGAGATTTGTTCGGTTGTGTAAGGAGTTGTCCTGTGTGAGTTGCTCTCTTACTGTGGCCAAAGCTTCCATGGTTGGAATACAGGTGAACAGGGAAGTCACGTCATAGGATACCACGGTTTCATCTGGATCCATTTTTTTGAGAACATTTCCTTGAAGCAGAGCAGCAAGAGGCTAAACTCTTTCACTGTAGTGGAGCATCAGATGAAAGCCGAGCAAAAATGAAAGACGGAGGATGTCAAAAATGTGAAGGATAGTGCTCTTGTTTCATTTAAAACATATTTTTTAATAGGCTTTAGTGACTATGACTGGTGCACTGGTCAGTTTGTTATTTCAGCTCCACATCCTGTACTGTTGCATTGATCTCAGCTGGGGTTTTTTGTGATTTCTTAAACTTGTTTTGATTTGCCAACTGTTTTTTTCTGACTCAAACAGTAGAAGATGACACCACCTCAGTGAGCACAACACCACACCAGACCTGCAGTATTCAAATCGAGGTCAAGCACCAAGCTGGTGACATTGTGGATTTGCTGTGGAAAAGACACTCGCTGAACAGTTTATTATGGACACCATGCTAATACTGTTAAAACTGCCTTAGTTCTTCATGGCATGGATTTTTACAACATGTTGGAAACTTTCCCTTTGAGACTCTCCATCAATGTTGACATGATTGCATCACATTATTTCTACAGATTTGTCAGCTGCACTTTCATGTTGCCAATCTCCTGTTCCGCCACATTCCAAAGGACACGGAAGTTCACTGAACTCACTGTGATGTTTAGTTTGAAACAGCTTTAGCTTTATGACACAGAGCATTATGCTGGAAGAGGCCGTTAGAGGATGGTAGCAGTCGCCAAAAAGAGATGCTTCTGGTCAAATTTCTCTGATAGACTTTTTGTCTATCTGAGAATTGGTATGGGTATTATGGGGTCCAAAGTGCAGCAAGAAAACTTTACCCACACACCATCACTAGCCTGACACAGGTTGGGTCGGGTTAATGGATTCATGCTCTTGATGCCAGATTCTGACTGGACCATCTGATGCCTCAGCAGGAATTCAGTCATCAGGCCAACGTACAATTTGTCAGCCTTTAACTGCTCAGTGTTGGCGCCTGTGTCCACTGCGGTTTCTGTTTTTGTCCTTGACTAACATGGACAAGGAAGGGGAAGAGAAAGTGGGGCCTGTCTAGGTCCATCCACCTCAGGTTCTCTCTGAAAAACGTTGTTGCTAAGCATAGTTGTAAAGAGTGGTTATCTGAGTGACCATATCGTCTGTCAGCTCCAACCAGTTTGACCGTTCTCTGACCTCTGTCATCAGCATCATCTTTCAATGTTTTTTCTATTTGGCTCCACTTTGGGTCAAATCTCAAGAGACTGTCGTGTGTGAAAATCCCACAAGATTTCAGAAATACTCGAACCCGTCAGTCTGTCTGGCACCAACGCTCATGTCTCACTCAAAGTCACTGGAATCACATGAACTGAAGCTCCTCACTCATCTCTACTTCTATCTATCTATCTTATTCACTGCACTGCTGCAACGTGATTGGCTGATTGTGTGAAGAAGCAGATGCACAGGCGTTTGTAATGAAGTGCTTGATTGGTGTGTATTTATGGGACTCACAGAGGCGCACACAAAACAAAACAAAGACAACCAAGCTGTCTAAAAATCTTCTACTTTATTCAATAAGATAAATGTTTTTGTAAAACATTCAATAAAAAATGATTTTAATTTATTGCTCATTGTCATCTTTACGCTAAGGACTTGATCTGATGCATAATAATTTTTCCAAAGCACTCTCACAAGGAATATGTTGCTAGATATTTAGACAAGGTTTTATGCTGTCATTATAATAGTAGTAACATACATACGCACGCACGTTCTGATTATATAAAAACAAACCAAACAAGTAAAGTTACAGTAGCAAGACAGAAAAAAAAAACAGACCAGGGACAGGAAGAATCAGAAATCCTCTCACGTACTACCCTAAGTTTGTTTTGGGCTGATGTGACACAGCATTTATAGCTTTCCCAGTGGTGGTGGTGTACAAACTTAAAGAAAGCTTGAAATCTTTAAATACAAAAATCATGTTGGAAGAAGGAATAAACTTAAACCAAACACTGGAAAAGCAAAAAATGTGAACTTCTTTGCACCATGGAGGCCATTTTAAAAGTCCCTTATCATGCATTAATTACTAAGCTATTTTTAAAACAAATTACTAAGATACATTGAACTTTCCAACACCTAAACTAGGAACTTAAATCAAAATATCAAAATAAGGACGGTATGTACATGCCTCTAATTGATCCATGGGACTTCTAAAATGGCTTCATTTGTAGTTTGTGTTGCATACAGTATTTGTACTGGACATCATAAATTCACCGGCCACACTTCAGAGTCAGTGACATGTACCTTAATGTGAAACATGTTAGTTGGACTGGATGAAACCTTTGCCTGTACAAGTTACATGCAAGCAATAATTCAGATAAATAATTTCTATAAATAGCACATCATGAGCCATTTGATTGTTTTGATTGTGTCAAAGGAGGAACATTGAATATTTGAGTTACACATAAGAAGTCCTCGGAGCTCTGAGCAGCCAGTAGGAAAGCAGCTCGTCTTGAGGAAAATGTACATGAGTCTCATTACAGTACTGAGATGATGTGAGGCTCTGCTTGTCCCCAAGTCTTTTAGAGAAACCCACATCCTTGCCACTCCTCCCCTCATACACATTCTCACTAAGCAGTGTGTGTGTGTGTGTGTGTGTGTGTGTGTGTGTGTGTGTGTGTGTGTGTGTGTGTGTGTGTGTGTGTTTTGTTGATCTGTGTGGCCTCAGGCCTGCCTGTGTGTTTGTGTTTGTGTGTGTGATGCAGCTGTATGTGCATGTGTATCATAATCCACATGGGAGCCTGATGTCCAAATTGAAGCACTTTGTTTGAAAATATGCACACACACACACACACACACACACGCACACACACACACATACACCCACACACACACACATGCATATACAGACGGATCAGAGGTCAGTGGTGATGTTCCAACCTCATGCCATTATATTTACATTCTTATATTAAGGAAACTGTGTACAAGGCAGTAGTAGATGTGATCTGGCAAGGTGTAGTCATCTTTTTTTTTTTTTTTTTTTTGGTCTTTGTGTTTTTTTTCTTCAAGTCTGGGAAGAGGGAGTGCAGACAAAGGAAACAAAAACTATAGGCGAGAGAAAGGTCTCATCAATAAATAAATAAATAAATAAATGAACCAAGTCTTGATCAATAAGTTAATAAGTTAAAGGGGTCTATCTGTACATGTGTGGAGTAAGATAGTGTGTGTGTGTGTATGCTTTGTTTGGATGTCGAATGTGTATGTGTGTGTGTTTGTGTGTTGCCTTAGGGTCCGTAGCTAAGGAGGAGAGGGAACAGAAAACTCCAACCCCCTCCGGAGACCCAGAGCTTCACTCTGCTCCGACAACACAAACAGAGCTGCCATGACTCTCTCTGACCTCATGACACTGAAGCAAAAACAACACTGGTGGCAGATCTCTCCCTCCAACATGTACATTTGCTAACCATGCATTACGAGCTGTAGGTAGCGCTGAAAGCTCAAAACAACACGACTAAACGTTGCAGTCGCGGTGAACGCCTCGTGTTCATGCACGGCGGTTGTTCGGTGTAAAGGCTTCGCTCGTTCGGTCGAGATCGCTGGGAGTAACATAAGTCTTGTGAGACTTTGTGCGTGTGTGTCAGGCATTCTCTCAAGATGTCAGTATGACTCACATGAACTGCAGAGGGACTGGGGTGCGTTCAAAACCTACAAAGTACCGTCAGAAACAAACTGAGCACGGTTTTAGCCTTCAATTCACTTCTCATGTACAACCAAATTCAACACTGTGATTATTATATTATATATTATATTATTATTATTACCTTAGATGATATATGGTCAGAAAGTGTGCATCATTGTTACCCTCATTTTTACCCCTTTTTTCCAATAAAAGCCAGAACAGCTACTGACATCTTTAGACAATTAATGAACTTGTTTCCATGTAACAGATCCTTGGTATTCATCTTTGAGTGATCAGATCTGTAACAGTCACATTTGTCAGTTAAGTTTGTGGTTAATATATCACACACACACACACAGAGTAATTAGACAATAATTAACATGTTACAATCAGTAAATGCACCATAAGAACCTATAACAACTTAAAATTGGTGGTAAGGATAATTCATACGGCTTCTGATGGTTGATGGTTTTAGACCATAGGGATTTCATGTATTAAAACTGCCCCTATGATAACTGGCGTCAATGCAGACATCAAAAAAGCTAAGTGGAAATGTATCCAAGGAGCATTCAAGATGGACTTCAGTCTGATTGCTCAAATCATGTTAGAGGCTAGTCTATAAATATGATTCATCTTCAGGGGAATAAGCACCACCCTCTGATCTGAAGCAGAGCCAACCATGATTCACATGTATCCTGGGAGAAACATCATATTCCCGATCTGACTCATGTAGCTAATTTAAGGTGTAACAAAGTGTAAATGGGGCAAAAAATGTTGCATCTTATTTTTGTTGAAGCAGGCAAATATGTATGAAGACATTATCATCAAATGTTACACAACTTAATGTCCTTCATCCGCAGATCCTTCATGTCTTGAAAACCCAATTTTTAACTTGATTTCTGACTTACTAAAACATTAAAACCATCGTATGTAAGTCATCATTAGTAAATCATTGGGGTATGATCAAGTGGTATGGACTAAAAATGATCCTCATTTAATAATAAATGGTTACAGGTTCTTCTGGCCACATTAGTTTAGGTTAAACAGTCTTATTGTAGATATTTCGTCAACCACAGACTTGAGCAAACCATTAACGTTCAATCTAAAAAGTACCACAATTTTGTTTTAGCTTTATGCGTGGTTATATGATTTACATCTCACTATAGAGCTCCCGTCCCCGAGCAGATTTACAGTCCGATTTTGAGAATCTGACTCTACGTTTCATTATGCTCATCATTTTATCATAAATGGAAGAAATAAAAAGTGCTATGCTCAGAATGAAGATAAGAGGTTACAGAAAGCTCATGACTGGCAGCTGCATAAATAATTATGTATTCATATAGAGACATGTAGTAGGAGTATTGATCATTGTCGTAATATCATAGTAACAATGCATTGCCATGGCAGGAATAAAGTTGCAGTGAATGTGTGGCAGTCGGGGGGAAAAGCCCCAAAGTTTGGAGTGCAAGTGTGTAAGAGTGTGTGTGTTTTCTGTGCCCTTGTTGGGACGCGTGGTCAGGACAGGTCGGGGGAAATGGGCTGTTGTACATTCACGGTGAGAGGTTAGGAGGCGTTGTCCTGTCACTGCTGTGGCGGGACGGGGAGGGACAGGTTCAGGGTCGTCTGTAGGTGCGTGTTGGTCAGCGTGGTGGAAGTTGATAGGTTGTGACGGGACGGTGCTTTCTTCTAGAGAAGGATGCATTTTCCTTTCTCCACCCATGGGTTGTTCTTCATCAGCTCCGGGTTCAAAAAGGGATCCTCTGGGACGCCGTCTTCTATCCACTTTACCAAACTTTGAGAGGAGACAGAAAGAGACAAGAGACATTTTTTAAATTCCACTGGGACTTTATTACCACAGTCTGTCCTCTATCCATTTCCTCTTTTCCATACAAGGCAAGACAGTGAGGAAGAAGCTAAGCAACCAGATGTGACTGATCACATTTACTTCTGCAGCTTTTGGAGTACTTTTGCTTTTTCCATCAATAACTGTCTTTTTGAGTTTTGCTGGGAAATATTATGTGAAATAAAACTTTCACTTTTTTGCATGCAAAGTAGATGTTCAAAAGCACTCTAATGTCTTTGGAACAATGAATGAACTGAACCACTCTAAATATGCAATATGTTGCTTTTACACTTCATTTTTGTACAAGTTAAACAAACAAAAACAAAATGTTAATTAGTGAGCTTTGGATGGGCAGAATATGACTAGCTGCTGCTGCTGACTGCTAATACGCTTATTTATGGTGAGCTAAGCTAACCTGCTGTCCTGCTGCTGCATGCAACCAATCCTAAAACCTGCAGCATTTAGGCACTTATGGTTCCCTTGGGCTGGATTTTTTGGTTGCATGATGATTAAAAATGAGTTTAGCACTAGCTCAAGCTTTTACATTTTCCACAGAAAGCTGATACAATTGACTAAATGAGACTAATGAGAATGTCATGCTATTTGTGAACATGCAAAACGCAAAAATGAAGTGTAGTAGGCTAGTTCAAGATCAACTACAAGATGTGTTAGCTGGTGTTTGTTAGCTTTAGCTGCTATGACTGATACTGACTTAGTTTGGAGATTTGATTACTCTGTGTTTGTGATGTCAGATTAACATTTCAATAAATGCCATGTCTTTAATTCTAGTTTTATAACAGATTTAGTGCCAGTTGCACAGAAGTAGCTGTTTTAATCAGTAATGACACCTAATATTAGCCACCACGACTACTTGGCATATCAGATGAAGTAGCAAAAAATCCTGAGAAAAGTGTATTACTGTAGCTCATGAATTTAATTTCCATTTGTAAGACAAAGAATATGTAATTTCTTCTCTGAAAAGTTGCATACTCTCACTTAAAATTCAGTTGAATGTCCATAAAGTGCACTCGTGCCATCAGAGCGTCTTCTGTTTTTTCAATAGTTCCTCTTTTTTGTTTTTTTTTACTTTCAAGCAGGGTTTCAAAACACTGCCTGTGAATACTCTGGCACTTTACATGAAACACAGCATTAGTCAAAAGACAGTCTGCCCGAGCAGTGCTGATGAAGCCTCAGATGAAGTGTTTTTTCAGAGTTTGCTTGATTGGCCCTTAATCTACTGGCACCACAGACAAAGAGAGAGCTGTACAGATCCTAATGATGGCTGCAGCTTTGCTTAATGCTCAGATCTGCCTCTGGCTATGACAGTAGCCTTCAAGTTTTAGTTAATGAAGTTATATATTGCTGCTTTATCATTGTGCTGGAATGCTTAACACTATCATCACCAAAATCATTACATTTATTGAATCATTGTATTTATTACAGCAAACAACAAGATAAATCTATGTTTTTGCAAATCAAATTGGTCACATTAGAGCATAGCTGTATTAACCACAAAAAGATCTACTACTGATAACTCTAATTGTTAGATAATTTGGGGTGTGCTTATTGCATTTGGCAAAAAAACATATTTTATTTTTAACATCGGAACATATTGTTCTGTCCAAAGCTGTATCAGCGGCTTTAACTCTGGCAGAAGTTTGAAGAGCTATTGTGGAGTAACTACTCACTCAGTCACTGTTTTGGAGGACTTCTCTCGTTTGAAGGCCAGCTGGTACTTGAGGCTCTCCACCTCCTTCTTCATCTGGGGCAGGTCCATCTCATCCATGGTTGCAGTTTGATGTAGGGCTTCTCTACCTGTGCACAGCAAGAGGAGGGCAGAGTTATATTTATTCTGTTAAATAGTAGGCAGACACACTCAATACAACTCTGCCCTGCAGCAAGAACACCACCAAGTACATCTGATTTATAACCGCTGCTTAGAGATTCCACCTACAGGAAGGAGAATAGAGGCTGTTAAATTCGCAGAGTACAACCAAGTGCTGCCAAAACTGGCAGACCCACTTAACACCACAGGATATATTCAGTTGCCTTATTTTGTGTCTTTTGGGCTGCATGTATTCACTTCATGGTAAGCCATAGCTTTTCTACAGCCTCCATAGTTGAATCTGCCACATGTAATTATGTTTGCAACCAATATGAGAAACATTTAACATGACAAACCTTGGTTTATCCTGTATGTTGCCACCTTTAGTTAGGTTATCTCATACAAAGATTAACGACAGTGAGGTAGAGTTGAACTGCTACTTAATACCTGAAAATGTTCTGCTTCTATAACCAAAGAGAAGAAAAGGGACACAATGTACTGGCTCTATGTCCCATTTTGTCATATCTTATTGCAAGTGCTTCAGAAACATAGTGGTGTCCCAACACAAAACTTCCAAATAAGTGTAAAGCCACCCAAAAGTCTAAGTGTGAGTCAAAAGTGCAGCTTGAAACTTAAATTTAAACAAGTGGTACAAGTGTGGTCTTGCCTGACTAAATGAAATTATAAATTACATTTTAACATCAACATCAACATACCTATAATTACTTGTTTCAAGTCAGAGTGTGTGAAATATAGTAAGCTTTTGTATAAATAGTATGAAGTCACCAAAGTAGTTGAAAGTATATGTAATGAGTTATCTAAAAGACATTTCAACAACAGTTGAAACAGTTCTCTCAAAGTAAACAGTCCAACTCAACAGACTGGTGAAACAGCTGAAAGTAGGCCAATGAAAGAGTAAGTAATGCAGTAATGAATAAATGCATTACAATGACAATATCCATTTTTAGATATTTTTTGGTACTTTTTCTTTTTAGTATTTTTGTGTTTATTCAATCAGTAGTGTTATATAACAAACTGATTCAAAAGAACAGGTGTTGATGAAGGTGTGCTCGAGTTCATCTGATCATCCAATAAAGGTGGGGGAGGGGGGTGTCCTCACTAGAGAACTGCTCTGGACCAACCCACGTGACACAGGCGCTTCTCAGATTGCTGAAGATTAGATTTTCGACACAAATCTTGCACTGAGTTTCTAAAACTGTCTGCATCTGCAAAATCTGAGCCACCCACCCGGCATAATACCATCAGTTCTCCCTTTACAACCTGCACAGACTAAAGCGTCAGTAATATGCACTTTACCAGGTCCTATCCATTTCATTCTGCACTGCAACACAGCGAGAGGAAATGCATTTAGCTTAAGACAAAATCTAGCCTATGGAGACAAAGATGGCACATTTGTGAATGATCTGAAATTGGGATTCTGAAATAAATATTGGTTACTGATTGACAAAATGTACTGGATTTAAAATTGTCTTCATTAACTAGAATTGTGGAAACTAAAATCACCATGTGCTGTTTCTGGTACACTACAGCCTTGGGTGAGTGGAAGAAAGACACATGTAACCAGGTCAAAGTCATTGGTGTCTAAACTCTTGTGTAAAAGCACTCTAGTATCCAGGGTAACTGAGCCACAGAGATGATTTAAATATCCCTTTAATATAAGAGTTCTTTCTTTCTTTCTTTCTTTCTTTCTTTCTTTCTTTCAACTTTTAACCTTACAGAAATAAATAAAACCAAAAAACCAACAACAAATGAACTACACCTGCTGTCACTGTCTGTTCGTGTACAGCAGTGATTTATTATACAAGATGTGTTATAAAGATTATTGAGCTTCATGAGATGTTGATAGAAGTCATTTAGTGTTGTTTAGAGCTTGGCTGTTGCCTGCTGTAAATGCTAAAATGTCCTGGCTCTACTCAGCACACAGTTATGACTGTGGTGTTAATCTTCGCCACTCACTCTCAAAAGTCAGTATAGTCAGTATATGTAGTGCATTTTACAGCCCACACATACACATTCAGTTGAAAGGTTAGAGTGAAGTGAAATGTATTTTTGGGCCATGCACAGTTTACTAACTGGGCCGATTAGGAACAGAAAGTAATTCATCACATAGTCCATATTATAAATAATTCAACTCTGTATAGCAATGTTGTCTTCATTCTCTTCCACTGCACCTTTTCCTTTGTCTCTTCCTCTCTCCTGCTCCCTTGCACTCTCCACCCACACTCTGTGTCCACTATACTCTCTCAATAATACTCTTCCCTCCTTGAGTGTGTGCTTGTGTATGTGTACCTTTGCATGTGTGTCTGTGTGAGTCATTTGAGGATTGGGGCGAGCCGAGTGCTTGTGTAGTCTGCACTCAGAATTGATCTCACTGAGGTGCTTCAACACAGAAAAAAACGATGGTATTTTTAAGGGACATTAAATAATACTTGATATTACGCAATTGTTCTTTATGACAGTTTAGTGAATGAGGGGGCATTTTTAGGCAGGAGACTGCAGCTCTGAATTCAACCACTTCACCATGGTCAGGATGCTAAACAGCCATTTTTATGTTTGAATGCTTCTCAAAATCTCCACTTCTGTTTTTAACACGCAGGCTGTGGTTGAGAAACTAAAATGACAAATAAAAGTGAAGATTAATAAAAATAATTTAAAAAAGAAATATAGACCGATGCTTTTGTTCTGCATCTGTTGTTTAGGTCTGTGTAATCTTCAACACCAGAATGCAGTTTAAATATCATTGGTTAAAAGAATAGATGAACTAATCTTTCTTGCTAAGAGGTGGCCTATAGAAGATCAATACTGATGTCATGTTTTTAACTGTAAAGCTACAAGGCTACAGCTAGCTGCCAGTTAGCTTGGCTTAGCATAAAAAATGGTAACAGAATGTTTGAAGCTGCTTTCCCTCCTTGTTGCTACTCTTTACACTAAACTAAGCTATAACAAGCTGCTGGTTATACGATTCATAACATATCAAGAATGCATGAACAAAAATTATTGTGAATTAACAATGTGAGTTTTCTGTTTCCACCTGTTTTCAGTTATTGTGTGAAGTTAGGCTAACAAAGCTGCTGATTTTAGCCAAACGACAACTGCAGATTATTAAGCCAACTCGGATGTATCAAAAACTACAGTTCTTCAAATGGCAACTAGAGTGTGGCTACAACAGTGAGTCAATCCCCATAGAATCTCATGTTACTGTAAAATGTTTCACTTTATAGCAAAAATAAACTTTTTGTTGAAGGTGGATGAGGGCATTTTTTCATCAGGGTCAGACACTGCCAAGATGATGACAGCGGAGCAGCCCCCTCTGAGCTTCAAAACTGCTCTTCAAACACCTATGGATGACTTAATGGAGGCTACATCCATCTTTTTTTTTTTTTCAAACACATTTAACACACAAAAGTTAGGCCTACATAATCAAACCAATTATTGTACCAAATTACAAATGATGCCTTAAGATGAGAAGTAATGACTCTCCCCTTTACAAAATGCATATTAAAACACAGCAACTAATCAAGTAGCCTTTGTGATAGGCTTTATGTGTAGGCTGCATGTGTTTGGCTGATTTATTAGGACAGACAAGAGACAGACTGGAGAAGGATGTGTGTCCTTTAGCAAGTCTGAGGAAAACACCAGGTGAAATAGTGTGTGTGTGTGTGAGTGTGTGTGTGTGCGCGTGCGTGTCCTACCAATATTAGACAGACAGAGAGAGGCAGAGCGACGGGCAGGTCTTGGCTGAGATCAGGTTTCAGCAGCATCCTCCAGAGACGACAGGAGGATTGAATGCTTTCCTCTTTCTTACTCTATCACTCACCATCTCCTTCATCCCTGTTTTCACTCTCTGCCTCTCTTCCACTTTCACTTCTATTTGTCCACTCTATCCATCTGTTTCTCTGCATCGGCCTCCCGTCCACCTCTTTGTCTCACTTCTTCTCAGTGTCTCTGTTTGTTTGCTGTCTTTACCATTTTTTCTCTACTAATTCATTGTCTTATCTTCTTTCTTTTTTTCTCCATTCTTCCTCTGTCACCGTCTTTCTGAAAGACTGCTGTACCCAGTGGTGTTGACCTGGCTGTAGGTGGTGGCTGATAGGACACCGTGTACTGTACAGCTACATTTCACTCCATACATGCAAGAAAATGCCCCAAAACACTAACCATCCGAATCAGCCATATTGATTTTGTATTCTGTAACAGCAGCTTTAGCATCAGCCTATTATTACTGTACTTCTTTTTTTTTTTTTTTTTTAGAACAATTTCTCTTCTTCATCTCAATAAAAAGTAAAGTCAGTGAGTGTTCAAGTGAATAGGAAAGTAGGCTGCTGTCAGTTGATGGTGTCTGTTGGATACCACTGTGGCCTACTGCAGTGGTTTTCAACTGGTGGGTCTGGACCCAAAAGTGGGTCGCGGACCCGTTCTGGATGGGTCGCGAACAGCTGGTCAAAAAAGTAAATAATATTTAATGCACATCTGATGTTGGACATGTCTTTTATTTTTGAAAAATAACTTATTTTGAAAGGCATACGTCACGTGAACACATGCAGTTGTAATGGTCCTCCTCACTTTCTTATTATTTGCTCTGAATGCAAAGATATCAGTTTCTTATTAATGTAGCCTGAATGCAGTGAATCTTGTTTTGTTTTGTGGGTCTTTATTTTGTGCAATTTGATATTTATTCATTTTTGTGAATATGCTCTGAATGCAGAGATGCATTAGAAGTCAAATATATCGTTTTGTTGGTCTCCATTTGGTGCAGTTTGATATTTTTATTCACTTCCGTACATGCAGTTGTCATGGTCCTCCTCAGTTTCATTCATGTGCTGTGAAATGCACTTTGCTCAATAAAGAGCAAAATTAGTTTTTAAAGGCTTAAAAAAAAAAATCTTGGTTTGAATTCTATAAAAGTGGGTCGCGACTTAATGACCATGGGAAAATGTGGGTCCCAGAGTGAGAATAGTTGAGAACCCCTGGTCTACTGTACATAAGGGGGACACAGTCCATCAGTTTGTGCCATGCTGCTCAGTACAGGATGTCTGCTTTGGTTAAAATTGAACGTTATCAAGTTTTAAACATGTATGTTACTTGCATAACAGCTACAGCGAGCCCACATCCTCATGGTGCACTCCAGTGGTTCCCCTAGAGCACATACCATAAAAGCTACAGCAGCCTGTCATCCTCCCTCTCTCTCCTTGACTCTCTCTCTCACTGTCACTATCACAATGAAGGTAAAAAATGCTGCACTCTGTGTATCTTCATTTTATTAGATACACAGTTATAACATATACATGTTATATCATTTGATACATGTTATATCAAATGATATAACATGTATTTATCATTTGATAACCTCCTGAAGCACTACTTGTTAGTAAATCCAATCTATCAATGAATTATCAATGAAATCATGGGTAGTTTGGTTGCAAGTTTACGATTATTTCTTAAATGAATGTAACGTGTCAACATAAACATGTTGACACGTTACATTCATTTAAGAAATGTAAGATCTTTGTGGTTTTGCACACTGTTTCACTCATGGCATTAGATTTTCTCAAAACATCTTTGTTGTTGGAAATCACAAGTATATAAACTTAATTTGTAGAGATGAGGTTACACACTGTAAACACCTAGAGAAGAGATTAAAACATGGATGGTCAGGAACGTGAAGAACTGTTCTCCTACACTCTGGGAGAATATACTCATCTATTGTCACTCTATCCACTCCTCATCATGGGCCTGCACATGAGTGGTTAAACAGGTGATGTTCAAGTCAGTGTAAACGGACAGTCCCCTATGAAAATAGCATGTTCCCATAGTATAAATTCAGATGTGAATCACCATATGAAATTTTACAAAAGCATACAAAAACATGTTGGTACCGGTATCGGTACCAACATGTTTTTCAATACTTTTCTGTACTTTTCCAAATAAAAAGAGGATACAAAAAATGTCATTATTGACTTTATTTTAATAGAAAATCTTAGAACTATAACATATGCATCAGTAAATAATCAGTAAATCAGTAAACAGTCACTGCTGCTGCAGGATTAACATTGAAATTTCCATCTATATTAATCTGAACTCTTCCTAAATTAAAACATTAGTGGTCTAAAAATGAATATCAACTTCTTTGCATTATTTGAGGTCTGAAAACACTGCATCTTTTTTTGTTATTTTGACCAGTTGTAATTTTTGGGAGAAATTGTTATCAGTAGTTTATAGAATGAAACACAAACGTTCATTTTACTCAAACACACAACTATTGTTTCCCATGCATAGACCAATGTGTGGTGCAGCGCTTTTTTCCCCCCCACACACAAACACAGGCACATGGACAGGTGGCGCTGTAACAGTAATAAAAAAAAGCACCTTGCTTCGTTTATGACTCGCTCTCTCACTCGCCTCGGCTCAAATTACAATGAGGCGACTTCACGTGGCGACATCACCGCTGCCGGTGAAAGTACCGGTCCCATCTAAGCGCAGTATAGTACCTTTTTAAATGCCTCAGTACCCCGGTACCAATTTAGTACCGGTATACCGAACAACCCTAATGTCTTATCTACATACATTTGGTAAAAACAATATTTCTAGACCATAATGAACCTCCTGTTTCTCCTCTCTCTCATGTATCCTGCACCTGTCACTATCCATTATCTTCTCTCCATCATTTTACCTTTTCCATTTTACTGTCCCCTTCTTCTTCTCAAATTACTCTGCCTGTTGTTTGCTCAATACCCGTCCATGTGTCCCTCTGTTTATCTTCTGCGTCCATTCTACCATCTAATTAAAACCTGGGCAAATTTTAGACCTCAGACGCCACGTCATGGTAAACATATCACTTGTACAATCCCTTTGTTTTACACTGTGAGGTTTAAATCAAAAACATGTGAGTGGGGGCAGGAAGGTTTTTACCCCCTCCATTGCCTTCTCACTTTCTTCCTCTCAATGTTCCAATATCTGTTTTCTGTCTGTCTCCTGCTGTCTTCCACAGATGACTCCTCACTAAGTGCTCCCTGTCCATTTTGACAAATTCCACACAGTTAATCCATTTCTCCACACATTAGCCATCTCTCTCTCTCTCTCTGTCACCCAGCCAGGAGCTTGTCAGCCATGTTTCTACCTGATAAAACCATCCAAAATGACACAATACATCTCAACAAGCACTCACATTTAAAGGTGATAATGACGTTTGTTGAAGAACCAATATCTCTTGTGTGCTGTATCGTGATACAGCCACTTTTAACTAATTTCAAAACCTTGTCTGCTTACTGTCACTGAGAAGTCATTGTCTTCCCCAAATAGACTGCCAACCATCTGCCGCTGACAGAAACTAAAAGCTTTGCTCCGTGCTGTCACAGGATACGTCGAGGATGTGTATTGGCAGTATTCTGCTGGGTTTTGACTTCTATGTTGATACTTGCTCAGGATGTGTGGATTTACAGAGATACACATTGGTCTTAGTTGTATCAGCCCTCAGAATCAACTTTATATTCATCAATCACCTTGACTGCGATGCTGCTGCTGTTGGTTAATTCATACAGTTTGAAGTGTTTTTTTTTTTTTTTTTGCTGATGATGTAGGTCTGTTGGCTTCACTGAACTGTGACCTCCTCCCTCCACACAGGGGGCAGTGAAACGGCTAGGCTGAGAGTCAGCACCTTCAGGTCTGAGTTCATGCTACTGCAAACACTTGATTTCTCCCCTGTGGATTGGAAACAAGTTATTGAGCCAGGTGAGAGAGCTGGGGGGAGAGCTCTGGATCTTGTTCATTCAAGAGTTGGATGTCGCTTTTGCAGCAGTTTTGAAGGCCAAAGTTGGCTCCTCAGCTGTCACCATCTTGCCAGTGCTCCAGTAAATCATAGCCAACATAAAATGAGTCAAAGAGGGGGGGGGGGTGCTATCAAACCAAGAACTTTGGTGGATGCTGGCTTGTGGCAGGTACACACTCCTCTGTCACTCAAATGGCGCATTTCCACTAGCACGGTTCGGCTCGGTACGGCACGGCTCGGCGCGCTATTGCGTGTTTCCACTAGCACGCAGTACCTGCAACCGGGTACATTTTTGGTATCACCTCAGCCCTGGTTCCAAGCGAGCCGAAGCGTTACTAAAACGTGACGTCAGCCGACTGCCTTCCACTGATTGGCCGATGAGTGTCGTCACTGGAAGCGACGACCGACAACAGAAATGTTCCTGCTGAAGCCTGTTATTACCAGAGAATTTCTAATATTGAGACTGGCTCTGTTATTACGTGACTTTATTAAGTTTTAATATTTTTTCATGCGAGAAAGTAACTGTTTAGATCCCCATATGCGGTTAGTTTATCCAAACGACGGCTGTTTAGAAGTTTGCCCCGATGTTTTTCGAGTGTGAAGCTCCAGGTCCGAGCAGCGACCGCGACATCACAGAGGCAGCAGCCCAGCTCCTGACGTGCTCCGCCGGCCAGCCTACCATCGTCACCCCGAGGAGAACAGACCGCTAATTAACTTACCCGATGGCTTTTAGAGGTTTACCACCGGCTGGTTAAACTCTTAAATGTTGGTCTCATTGATGAAATCTAACAATTGTGGCTGTAGCAGAAGTTTGTTTGTGGTTAGACAGAAGAGCAGCACTGCCTTGGGGTCTGTACGCACAGAAAACACCACATTTACATCAATAAATAAATGTTTTACAATGAACCAGGCCGATCTCAGAGCTGGCAAGACTCTCCGGTAAGGCATATTGAATGGTTAAATGCCGTTAACGGGACGAGAGCAGTCAAAACGGCGGTTTAAAGCTAGCTACAGCGAGGGTAGGTTCACTTCCTGTTTTCAAAGTAAAAGCACCAATTCTATCGTAATGGCTTTCCTTATGATAAAAGGCAACGGGTATTTTATTTTGTGAAAATAACCGGAAGTGCGTTGCTCACTACGGCTAGCTTTAGTAACGCCGACTTCGTTGAAACAAAATTGTAAACAGCTGGTATTTTGTCAGATTTTCAACACGTTGGGGATCTAAACCACTACTTTCTCGCCTGAAAATGTTTCAAATGTTGCTAAAGTTATATATTTACAGAGTTTAGAGCGTTGCTCGGCGACGTGTAAATGACGTCACGGCGGTACTAGTGATACTCAGTTGTAATGGAAACACAACCAAACCGAGCCGAGCCGTGCCGTGCCGTGCCGTACCGAGCCGAACCGTGCTAGTGGAAATGCGCCAAAAGTGACCTGGCCCTAATTTAAAGTTACCATCCCGGGCTGGACTAAGGATCTGATAAGCACCCACCCCCTCCGTCCAATCAGGAGTCACCAAAACTGTTAAACAGACCGTTGCTAGGGACACCGCTCTGGTCGGAGTAGCACAGAGCAGAAGAACTATATGCAGGATATTTACGTTTCATTTTTGCCGTCATTAAACAGCTTGGGACTAGTGATGTTAGATAAATGACTTGTAACTTGTTACAGAGAGAGTGGAGGCTCCTTCCACACCGCTGCTGAGAACCAAACCTGCTGATCAGAGCCCTGGACACCGTGAGTCCGCGACAAAAACCTGTCCCGTACACGTATATGATTTAGCAGTTTGACTGACAGACGGGCCATCCAACCAAAGTTGTCTGAGACTAATTTGATTGGTGGGCCAGATTTTGGCCCCTGCTCCTTACACAGATGACCAAATTTCGTCATTGATATGTCAAATCACTTATGTCATCAATTACTGTCTAATACTTACCAGATATACTCAGATTTTTATATTTTTGCCAAAATTAGCCGCCCGGGATGGAACCTTTAAACAGAACTTTAAGCCCTAAAATATGTGAGTTACCGTATATGAAAAATGAATGCCACGTACTGTTGTCATGAAGGATGAAATCAGCTGTGGAGACTAAAACTACTGAGTCCATACATGTGGGAGAGAGGTGGATCAGTTATGTAGGAATTATATAGGATCCACATTAGTCTGAGGCAAGGCAAGGCAATTTTATTTGTATAGCCCGTTTTTACAAACAGTTTGTCTCAAAGGGCTTTACATGGCATCGTAACAACATCCTCTGTCCTTAGACCCTCACATCCACTGAGGAAAAACTCCATGGAAAACCCTTTTAACAGGGAAAAATTGGAGAAACCTCAGGGTGAGCAACAGAGGAGGGATCCCTCACCCAGGACGGACGGACGGGACATAGATGTTGTTACAGACAAGAAAACAGTTTAGGCTGAGGCCAAAAAGAACTTGACTGGTTAATGCACAACGCGTACATTTAATTTTTTACCTAAAGGTGGCGCTAAAGAAAATGTTAAGGGATCAAAGTTATTAGGGTCCATGCTATGGGCAGCATTAATGTCTGTGCCAGATTTCAGGACAATCCATCCCACAGTTGTGAAGACATTTTTATGAAAAACCACAAATGTGAAGGTCGTGGTGGCAGAGTCAGAGGACCACCAAGGTCATTAGGGTTCATCGCCCGGGCACCATGAATGTGTGTGATAATTCAGTTGGGACCAAAGTGTTGGACGGCCGCTTGTGTTCGCCTGCTGCACAGGATCATAGTGTACTGTATGAGGTGTTTTCGCTGAATCACTGTAGAATAAACTTCCTGTCATCTCATACATAATGTGTACACCGTCTGAACCGGCGTCTGTGTCTGTGTTTGCACTGAAACAACAGAGCTGTGTACCTTCTGGCTGATTCACCAACAGGTCTGACCCGGAGCTAAAAACTAATGAATAAACACGGTTGGTGCAGAGGCCGGTCTTCATGGCAGTGGTGTCATTTTTGCACAATTCATACTAGAATTAAAGATTCACTGTTGTACTCTCGGCACATTATTCCCTCAAAACCGGAGCCATTACAGGTGGTGTAATGTCAAAAATGAGCAGCAACATTAGTGTAATGTTTGCTGAAAGTTGAGATTAGCAGTGTGAAGTGTTGGGTTGGGGTCTGGGTGTGTGTGCAGCCGTTTCTGCAGCGGAGATGGAGCTGTGAGTCTAAACTGGGACACGTCTCCACAAAGCGAGGCCACATTCGCCTCAAGATTTTTGCTCAAGTATCATAAAAGATGTCAAAGTTAATTACATTTTCTTTATTAACATTATTTTTGGAGAACTTCTAATCAAACATTTTCTTTCCCTCTACTCCAGCAGCTTCACATGTCTCAACAACTCACCACGCGACAATGGAGATTTGTTGTTCAGTCACATTGTGGCTTCGGTTCGGCATCCAAAAGGCTGTTGTGTGTATCTGTGTGTGTGGTGTGGTGTGATGTGCTTTTTGAGATATATTTGGGTGGGTGTGTGGAAGCAAAAGTGGGGTGGTTGTTTTAGGGATGGGGTATGTAGGTCGCATGGTGATTTGGGTCAAAAGCATCCAGAGATTAACCTCTACCCCCGTCTCCTCCACAGCCTCTAACAGTGATGTAGTGCATGTGGGGCAGGTGGCAGTGTGTGAGCTGCTACCAGTGTTGCATGTGTTAAATTGCTCCGTTTTGACTAGTTGAAGGTTGAACTGTTAAACCAAAGGTAAAAAAAAAAAAAAGGGGACATACAGAGATGAAGGTGAGTGAACGATGTGCAGATTGAAGGAATACGATCAGGATGAATAAGAGGTAGAGAGAGACAGGAGGAGAAACAGTGAGCAACTCTTCTTGCCTCTATAGCTACTGCATTGTAAATAGAGACTAAAAATAGAAAGGAACAGGCAGAGCGCCTCTGACCAGCTGAGAGTGGAGACTAAGACAGAGAGAAGAGGCGCCGTGCCGTTAAACTGAGGAGGAGATGCTGCTGAGGATAATAAATGCCAGGCACTGACGGATGATGTTTGAGCTTTTACAACCATGGCGATCCGCACGGCACCTCAATGAGCTCCGAAAGCCGCCGGGACCAGTCCAGCTGATACCACACACACCAGCACCCAGCTCCAGCAGTCCAGCAGTCGATCACATCTGATCAATACAGGCCTGAACCAGACTGGATGGGATACATGTGTGCATGTGTAAGGACACACTAAGGTCAGCCGTTAACATCTGCCTCCACTGCTGCCTCAGTGCCAGGGAGCCAAATCAGAGATCTGAGAGTGTGTGAGGGGAGAGCGGAGTGCGAGGTGTAAAGTGGGGACTGGCTACCACTGCCTCAGTGAAGAGCTGGTTGTTAGTTGGCTTATTAGTATCATGGATGGATGACTGAACAGGCCCAGGGGGTCCATGGACTAGAAAGTCAATCAAATGAACACAGATGAGATGATTACAAATGACTACAAAGAGGCATATAACACAAACACAAGAGAGACACTAATAACTATAAAGAGAAAGAAAATCATTACAGAGATGCACAAAATGACAAAGAGAGGCAGAAGAACCCCACTGAGACACAAAAAGCAACAAAGAGGCACTTAAAGCTGTCATGTAATTAAGAAAGAACTTGCCATCTCTTCTTTTTTTTTTACACTAAATTAATTGTGTCTGTTACTCCTTGTAATACCCAATTTAAATTTGAGTCTTAGCAACTTTAATGCACCTCCTTTATTTATGAAAAAAAACAGTCTGTCCCAGTCCCACTCTATAGCAGAACCAGGCCAGAGGAGGAGGAGGAGGAGGAGGAGGAGGAGGAGGAGGAGGAAGAAGAGTAGCGAAAAAATGTAAGTTTTATATAATATTCGTGGGTACTAAGGTGTGTGTGTGTGTGTGTGTGTGTGTGTGTGTGTGTGTGTGTGTGTGTGTGTGTGTGTGTGTGTTGGGGAGCTGGAGGCGGACAAATCCTCCACCCAGGTTGTTGCACTTTGTGAAGTATAGCCTGCTCTTAAAATAAACTACTGATGACACACACACACACAGCAGCGTGTGTAAACAGTCTCTCAGCCTCCAATACAGAGCAGGAAGGACTGGATTCACCAGGACGTGTACACAGCCACTGTACCATGCAAACTGATGTTCTGCTGCAGAAAGGCCTGTAGCTAATGTGCAACCACAGACCCCCCCACTGTGGTGGTGGATGACTGGTGGATGACTGGAGGTGTGGAGTGTGTGGCTGAACGGAGAAAGTCGCATCTCTTACCTCACTGATGCGCCGGTGGAGGCTGTTGCTCTTTCCAAGTCTGGCCGGTGCAGTTAAACCGGAGGGAGGGGGGGCAGCTGGAGCCGCACGCCGACAGCAGGACTTGATCCCCCGGTGAGAGCAGACTAGTGTCCGTGGAGTTTGTTGGTGTCAGGGAGGCGGCGCGCGCTCTCTGTATCCACTGGAAAAGATGAGGGATAAAATCCGCAGTCTCCCTGGAGTAGAAGGAGGCGATGACGACCAGTCTGAGTCTGAGTCTGTCTGAGCTGGAGGAGGACTCTTCTTCTGCTTCTGGATGGTCCGGGGGTCGCTGCAGCCGCTGAGGCTTTGCCCGGTGAGAGAAGGAAGGAGGAGGAGGAGGGGGGCAGAAGATAACGAAGCGGACAAGTTAACAACGAGACGGTCCGGTGCGCGCTCCGCCGTACACTGGCCGCTGCGCTGCTGGGATCCTCCTATATGAGCGGCTGTGCGTGTGCGCGTACACGCGTGTGTGCGCGTGTGTGTCTGTGCAAGAGAGAGAGAGAGAGAGAGTTGAGTGAGGGAGGATGCGTTTAGAGAGTTGACCGGGCGGGGGGGGGGGGGGGGGGGGGGGGTGAGGGGTGAGCAAGTACCACAGTGCCACAGTCAAGGAAGCAAAGACTTCAATCTGTCCTCTCTCTCTCTCGCTCTCTCTCTCTCTCTCTCTCTCTCTCTCTCTCTCTCTCTCTCTCTCTCTCTCTCTCTTTGTGTGTGTGTGTGTGTGTGTGTGTGTGTGTGTGTGTGTGTGTGGACCCTTTTTCACCCCCATTGCCAGACTCTGGATTTCTGCCCTAATATGGCCACTTATAGCTCCATCTGCAAAAGGCAGATTTAGTTTCCCACTGAGAGGGGGAGAAAAACATATTTGGGTTTGTTTTATTTCACATGTGAGAGATACTGCATTAGAGCTGAGACACTACTGCACAGTACTATACATGTTGTGTGTAGCTTCACACCTCAACCTGTGTGAGACAGACTGATGTATTTTAGATCACAAACCCTTCCCAGGGTGCACTGCTGCTTTCAGAACATTTTCATAAGACCATTCAGTCGGCGGCAGAAGAATCACTTTCTACATTGATAATCATGAAAATTAAAATTTTGTTTCAGAGAACAGACTGAAAAGAATGATAGACATGAATAAATTAAGATCACGGTCACAATCAAGCACAAAAGCAGCTGGGAACAGAGCTCTGATCACCAACTGGTGAGGTGTATAGAAAATATGTGATTTTCTTGACTTTAGTATGATAAACTCACCAATGGTTGGTTGAAAATCATGTAGTTAGAGTAAATTGTTTTCAGTCACTGAATACATTCATCTAGCCCATAAAAACAGATGCACACATAAGGAATGTCTCATTTCACTGGAGAATCAATGTTTGATTGTTAAACCTGACAACTCAATCAGCTGTGGCTCATAATTAATAAGAATATGGTAGATTAATAAACATGAATAACTACATCTCCATGGGATATTTCATATGCAGAACTGTCAGAGTATTAACATAGTATTATGCATATTGTACGTTCATTGTGAGACGCATACTGACACAATTTCACAGATTCACATGTGCTGTTATCATCTCTGCAGGTCACACACCAGTCTTAGTTCAAAATGAGTGTAAGTGAAACATCTGGAGTAGTTGAAATACATATGCTGTGGTTGAAATACAGGCACTGGATTTAGTTGAATTAGCAGCTAAAACACAAGTTAAATTACCAAATAATTTGTTATTACTGAGTGAAGTTGAAGAGTCAGCAGTGAATGAAGTTGTGATGTCAGCAGAAGACAAAGTGCTGCAGAGGTTGGGAAGTCAATGGAATTTGAAATGGAAGTGAAAGGAGTTGAAGTGTCAGGTGCAGTGGAGGTGCTGAGAGATATTAAGGTTATTTCAACTGAGGGGCGATGTGAGTTGAAGTGTGAGCTGAAGTGTAAGAAATGAATGCAACAACAGCAGCAACAGTGATTTATTTGTAATAAACAAGTAGATAACATGATTGGTGACCTGCAGAGACTCAAACAGGAGGCCCATTAAAAGACAGAGCTGTACTTGACAAGCATGGGTTGCTGTAGATCTCACAATACAGTCATTAACATATGTAAACAAACATATAATTGATTACTACCCCTTTAAATGGATTATGAACACCACTGAGGAGCAGTCAGGGAGACAGTAAGTGGTGGCTGCATCTGTCCTGTCCTCAGAGTTTGCATTCAGAGCAGAGCAACAGTCCTTCCTGCTGATATCCACTCCTGGTTATCAACAAACTCTTCTACAGATAGGAGTCCCGTCCAGACAGCACTCCACTCGCTCTATGATAACATCACACTAAATGACTTTCAGCCCAGTGTTTCGCCTAAACTGGTCATCTGAAAATGAATCAGCAGATTTGAGGATGTTGGCACCAGCTGTCAGCAGTGGTCCTGTAGTATGAGACAGGACCCAGCACTCAAACGCAGCATCTCTAAATCAGATGATGATTTGTGCTGATAGTTCAAAGACAAGATTAGTATGAAAACATGGTTTAAAGGACTTGTTTGGTATGTTAGGAAACAGGACTACTGACTTGCCAACAGTTGGAGTAGACGGTAAAATAACATATAAGCCTATGCAGTTAGCTTAGCTGAACATAAAGACTGACAACAGGGGGAAAAGGTTAAAGCAGAAGTAAGCGATCCGGTGGTTTTGGCTAACTTCCTGTCAGCTGATGGAGTTAGCAGTCCCCGCCCTCGTCCCTACGTCGCCACATTCACGCGCATCCCTTGGGAGCACACACAGAGAGGACTGCCCCTTTATGCTGTTCTCCCTCCTCATTGGATAAAGGTTGTAGGATACAAGGAAAGTTTTCTCCTTGGCTTACAGCAGAGCAGAGTGACTGACAGACCCGTGTTTCAGACCAAACACTCTATAGAAGTGATTGCTGTCGGAAGATACAACTATTTAAGACTTATATTAACACAAACATTCCGCTTACTTCTGCTTTAACTGGGCTGAGTCTGTGCACCTGCACTGGCTAATATCATCTACGTGTATAATCATATATTTACCACAATACCAATTCTATACTTATTCTAAAATACAGAAAACAGAGGCTGCATACACACACCCACACATTGTCAGTGAGCAAGGAGAAGTTTAAAGGGATAGTTTTACAGGACATTTTGGCAAATTGGCCCGTTGCCATAATCCCTATAGTCATAGCAGTAGGTTCATTACCTTTATTTGCCGGTGTAAGATATTTCTAGAATGGTAGAGCCGAGGGAAACCAAGGAATCCCATGAGCCTCCGTAGTGTAGCTCTGAGCAGCTCGCCACTCTGCTCCGCTGTTCTAAAAATAGCTTGCACCGTCAATTAAAATTAACGAACCTACTGCTAGGGATTATGGCAATGGGCCAATTTGCCAAAATGTTGAACTATGCCTTTAAAACACATCAAATGGAAATATTCATTTCCAAAGTCAGTATTATATTTCAACAGGCTAGACGGTAAACACAGCCCACTAATGTTGTGTGCCAGCTGACATTTAGAGCTGTCGCTATATGTTAGTCTGAACGAGCTAATGTTTGCCTTCGTGAATGCTGTATTTAGAGCACTGATACATCAAGTAGTAGTTGTTTCCATTTCCAAACAGAAGCATGTTATTAAGTCACCCTGATTTCTGTGCACAGATCCAGATGTTTGTCCAGTTTGTGGGGACCTACACTGTACCTATAGGCACAGCATAGGCCGATACTGATTGACTAAACATCTCCATACACCAGCCCTGCTGTGTTTCTTGTTTGTTTGTTTTCCACAATTCGGACCTGTTGCTGCTGCCATTCTACATTTATTTATTATTTCTTATTTTACTGCCATCTCCTTCTCTTCAGAGGTACCATACTGCCATCGTCCTACTCAATCTATCACAGCCTCAGTACAGCCCTGAAGAACTGGCTCTCATGACATCCCTGGTTCCGTCTCACTGGTTTAATCCATATGTGGCAGGACGAAGGAGGGCCCGGGCGGGGTTTAAAGCCTAGTCTAGTAAGAGTAAGAGTCTGGTAAGAGTCATGTGACCATTCTACCAAAGGGATATCCCTGTGGCCAAGTAGCCAGGCCACATGATCAATTGGAGGCATAGTGACAGGACTGTCAACTGTCAGCATGGAGAGATTGCCACATTCAAGGCTTGGTGTGACAATCACCATCTTATGCTGAATACCAAAAAGACCAGAGAAATGATCTTCGATCCCAGGGGAGTGATGACCCACGACCAGGTGATTATTGATAATAATGTGATTGAACAGGTGCACACTTTCAAGTACCTTGGTGTTATGATGTGTAACTCCCTGTGCTGGAGCGCCCATGTTGATGGTCTGTGCTCCAGACTGGCCCAGAGGCTTCATTTCTTACGCAGGCTCAGGCTGTTCGGAGTCCGACCTGAGATCATGCTCATCTTTTATAATGCTGTTCTTGGTAGCATCATTAGATATGGAAGGGCAGCATGGTTCGGCACACTAACAGTACAGTCAAAAACTAGACTGGCAAACATAGTGAAAACAGCAATGAAAGTAATGGGGTCAAATAACCAACCCCTGCCCTTGCAGTCTGTTTATGAGACTTCTGTAATCAGACAGGCAAACAGAATCTTGCAGGACCTGTCCCATGTGTTGTTCTTGTTACCCTCAGGGAAACGCTTTAGAGCCATCCGTTGCTAAAGCAACCGCCTAAAACTTTCTTTTCTACCCACCTCCATTTCTCTTCTTAACAAATTGCGCTCGCCTACTTAGTAGGGTAGTTACTTACTACTATTTTTTACTTATTTATTAACAGTGGTGCCTTACGTTTTATTATAGTACTGTTCTAATTGTCTGCTCTTACTCTTGTATTCTGTGTTGTTCTTGTATATTTTAGCAAGCATCAGGTTGTGCAATAGTTTATTATTGTCTATTGGTGCTGTTCTTCTTGCTCTCGCTGCTACTGTGTGTCATCGTACGTTTGGTGCTCTGTCGTTATCATGTGCTTGTACTGTGATGTTGTTGTCATGTGGCTGTTGTGTGCTACCATGTGTTTCCTGTGTTGTGTTTGTTTGTATGGTGATACAGTCTATACAGTCTGCACTTCTGCCCACAATGAATTTCCCTCTGGGACAATAAAGTATATCTTATCTTATCTTATCTTATCTTATCTTATCTTATCTTATCTTATCTTATCTTATCTTATCTTATCTTGTCACACATAGTCAAACCAAAATGTAAAAACAACAATTACTGAAGACTCTGCTGGTTGCCTGGCAACTGCTCCATGCCAAGGAATAGGTTTTTTATTGATTAACAAGATATAGCTAAAAATGTGTTAATCAGTGAGCTATAGATGTTCTGGTAGGTGAATGGTGCTACCCACCAACTGGTCCAGTGATGATTTTACAGATTGATATCAGGGCCACTTCAGGCATATTTTAATCGTACCAAAATCAGACCCTTCCATCATAAATTCTGCTTTTGCTTGTCCACTTCCGCCTGCTAGTGTTAGAGCGGCACCCCACTACCCTTAGACAGCTCTATAGTGGAAAGACCGAGCGGAAATCTGATTTGCTTCTGACAAACAAGTTGGCAAAATACATGGATTTGACCGAGCCGTCATCTCTCCCCCAGTGTGGAAAACATTCATGTAGCCGGAGCACACAGACACTCTTACTTTCTAAATGAGAAACATCACCCGTGGTAGGTCATTAGATGTCACTAATTAACATCAGCTCCAAAATGAAACTGGTCTGTTGTCATGTTTGTGTCTGTACTCGTCAGATTGTTTGTGAAGTGAACGGGGCATCGCTGTATAATCATGAGCAGACTGTTTGTGGAGTCTAACAGAGTGACTCTGATGGTTTTTGATCACCAATCACTTTAGGTCAGTTCACATCATGTCACATTCTCCCAGTGAAGCTCTAATCTCCATCATCTTATCATCATTAATTATAGTTTTGGATCAAGTAGCTTGTAAAACGAGCTGACCAAAGACTTTCAGACTGTTTTGGTGAATATAAGACTGGACTGGATGTCAGCAGATATTCCATATGGAAGAACTCAGATCAGGATCAGGGCCAAAAGAGCATGATGCTACTGACGGCAGCCTGGTTCCATCTGTTACAAGGCTTTATGCTAAGCTAAGATAGCCATCTGCTTCCTGTTTCATATCTATTCTTGGCAAGAAAGCAAACAATTGTGTTTCCGTAAGTGTTTGATGATTGCTTTTAATATCTTTTACATACTCACACACACACACACACACACACACACACACACACACACACACACACACACACACACACACACACACACACACACACACACACACACACACACACACACACAAATGCACGGTGCCCATAATACTCAATTGGTTTGTTTGAGCCCATTACAAGTATAGCTCTGTATTAATAATACAACCAAGAAGCATTTACATCCATAATATTAAAAACAATAAAACAGATGCCCTGGTTTACTTGTGTATCTTTTGGTCTATGTGAAGGGAGCTCATATCACCATCACTGCTGCTCCACACTCAGATTCACACCCAGGTCTGTACAGAGACGTCCTCCCAAGACGCTGATCTGGTTTCAGTCCATCAATTTCCTCTCCTGGGAGTCCCTCCCCCAGTCGTCATGCTAATGGCTGAGGTTAATGGAATATCATTAGGGAACACTATCGTCACTCTTGGGTTGTCCTATTTTTAAAAACCAAAACAGACACATTTTATTTGTCTTTGATGACATTTTTTCCCAGAATGAATTACTGTAAGTTGTCACATTGTGGAGAATAAATCCAATATGGAAGAAGGGGACTGGGAGAGATAAAGAGAAAATATATTTAGATGGAAAAATCATAAAATTGTGTGCTCTTCTCACACTTTCACGAATATCACACTTTACAGGCTCCATTAAGAGCTGTGACTGTCATGGAGAGTGAAGATACCAGGATGTTGGCTGGATGGAACTGGTCCCCTTCACCTTTCAGGGTCATGGTCTGCCATTCTTTAAAGTCCCCCTGGAAAAAAAACAAAAAACAAAACATTTTCATTGGATGGCAGATGATTTCCTGTACCTGCCACCTCTGTGCTGCTGGAGCCAGAGAGCATGCTGGGAGCAGAGGCGGTTAACCACTTGCACAGAAGGTGTGAAATGACCAGGAAATTGGCTGTCTCAGTGTCCTAGAAAAACCTGGAGGTGTTTCCTCCTTCCTTGACACTATATTGATTCAGGAGGTCAGCTAAAGAGCTGTGCTGCCCCCACTCTCATGTATAGTATATATCTATATTAATGCCATGTCAGCAGAATAGCAAAAACAGGAATACGACAAATTGTCAAGACTTACATATGATAACTGCTGTGTTATGACTGTGACAGGCCTGCATTCTTCTAACGAACCAAGGAGATGAAGAAAATGATTGGACGCTATTAGTCACTGTAAAATCATAATCAATAACCCACATTTTCAGTGTCTGACTGGTTGTTTATTGGTCTGTTTCATTGGTTTTTATGATGCATGCTGCTAATACTTTCAATAATAGTGGATATCTCTGGTTGCCTGGCTTCTTCAGAACAGTCAGGCAGCACAGTCTCTGATTGGCTGCTGTGTTTGTGTGTGCAGACGTCAGGAATCCAGCATCCTAGCTCCCTTTTTCCATTTGCTACACAACTAATTGTGGAGGTTTTTATGTGAAGAACCGAGTGCAAACCCTATGACTGTCATACTGGAAACAAAGTATGAAAACATGCTCTGTTGTCCCAGTTTTCTAAAATCTTGCTTCTCTATCATAAGGATTCATTCCCTGGGAAGTGGACCACATAGGGCCGCCTGCAGAGGCTACATCTCTCAGCTGTTGTGGCATATGACAAAATAAGCCAGTCATTTCTTGTTTAATGATATAAAAACACACATCATGAGTACTGATATAAACTACTTCTGTGACTATTACAACTTATTTTGCAGATATTTACTCTTTTTCACTTGATTGCAGGAAAAGCTAAACTAATGTTATTATATACTGCATTATTTCTGATGGAAACACCTGCAGGCTTCAGGCTGTTGATGAACTGTTAGGTTTTTAATCCAGGAAATCTCCATGATTTCACCCGTTCCTATTAATCTGATGTCATTTATGGTGTGACATATTTTATGAGTCCTCACAGTCAGGGAAGAGGGTTAGGATTAGATTAGATTACAGCTCTTTGTGTAAATGTGTGTGTGTGTGTATGTGTGTGTGCTTGATGTGTTGTGATTAGACGTCCTCCAGTAGATTACTGGTTTTCCATTAGGGAAAGTCTGATGGTGGAATAAAACCAGTTGACTAAACACACTGGTGATCACGACCGCTGATAGATGTAAAAAAAATAAAAATGCAGACCCAAGATGCAGGGGGAAAAAACAGCATCAGTTACTTTTGCTTTGGTTGTGTAACTGAATTCACATGAGTCGTGGCAGAAGTAAAAAATAAAGCGGTCTGTGTGGTGTTGTCAGACAGTAGCTGTAATAAACAGAGTAGAGGAAGTAGAGGTCACAAACTGTGAACACAAGTGTTGTTTACCAATTGTCAAAAAAATCTCTAACAAGAAGAAGCAGAAAACTTTAAACCTTTGACGAGAGAGAAATGGAGCAAGGCCATCAGGAATTTGTTTTGTGTTGAAAATTGAAATGATCCTTTCATGCCAACTAGCCTACTATTGGCTATGACATTAAAAAATGCAATACCTGCACACAGCCAGGGCCATGTCACAACAGAGACAGCCTCCTCTTCCTCTTCTCTAGACGCAGCAACAGCCGATCAGTCATTTCATATATTTGCCGGTTCTGAATTCATTCGGAAAATGGCAGGCCCTGTGGTTATTTACTTA
The DNA here is from genome assembly GCF_905171665.1 of Trachurus trachurus. Lineage (NCBI taxonomy): Eukaryota > Metazoa > Chordata > Actinopteri > Carangiformes > Carangidae > Trachurus > Trachurus trachurus. The sequence continues at coordinate 32,715,930 of NC_139905.1, read as the reverse complement.
AGGCATATGGGCTTTTTTTAATTTATTTTTTTTAGTAGGTTCAGTACAAAATGCCATGATAATTGCACTTAACATTTTAAAAATGGAAACGGTGCTTTGGAAAATGTGTTAAAGGGATAGTTCAACATTTTGGCAAATTGGCCCATTGCCATAATCCCTATAGTCATAGCAGTAGGTTCGTTACCTTTTTTTGTCGGTGTAAGCTATTTTTAGAACGGAGGAGCGGAGCGGCAGGCTGTTCAGAGCTACACTATGGAGGCTAATGGAATTTCTTGGTTTCCCTCATCAAACTCATCAAATACAAAATCCCAAAACTCCAAAACGCTTTCGTGGACAAGTTGTGAGCTGCACAATCACCACGCTATGAGATAATAATAGAACGTTACGAGACAGAGTTGTTTTAGAGGTAAATTCATGCAAAACCGCTGATGCGCGTTGCGTTCAGGGACAGTTTTTCAGCAAGCAGACTCTGTATTTACCTCGAAAACGGCTCCGTTTCGTAACGTTCCATTATTATCTCATAGCGTGGTGATTGTGCAGGTCACAACTTGTCCACGAAAGCATTTTGGAGTTTTGGGATTTTGTATTTGATGAGTTTGATGAGGGAAACCAAGAAATTCCATTAGCCTCCATAGTGTAGCTCTGAACAGCCTGCCGCTCCGCTCCTCCGTTCTAAAAATAGCTTACACCGACAAATAAAGGTAACGGACCTACTGCTATGACTATAGCGATTATGGCAATGGGCCAATTTGCCAAAATGTTGAACTATCCCTTTAAAAATAGTTCAATGATGCTTTCTTGCTGAGCGTTAGATGAGGAGATGGACGTCATTCTCTGTATTGCAGCGACTAATGAGTTTAGATTAGCACAGAGACAGAGAGCAGGGGTGATACAGCCAGCCATGCTCTGGCCTAAGGCAACTAAATCTGCCCACCAGACTTAAATGTTCAATTAAAAACAGTACATCTTTTTTGTTGCCAGATGACCTGTTTCCAGTCCTCATGCTGATATAAACTAACCAGTAATTGGTACGAGCTTCATAATTTATGATTCAACAATTAGGCTATATGCGTTATTTATTTAAACTTTCCAAAATGATTTCTTTAAAGGGGCTATGTGTGAGATTTCTGTAATTGTTGCATGAGAAGGGATTCACGGGTGTTGTCTCATAATACAAGAGATCATTAGCTACAAGTCGCTATTAGAAGGTCATATCCACCGGTTCACCTCTGGAGACAGATGTTGGTGGGTAAAGGAGTGAAGTTTGACACTGAACTTCCTCTAGACAGAGGGGGGAAAGGTTCTATCTGGGATTTAACTGTTGGTAACTGTCGGTAAAGGGTTAATGGCCTCTGCTTGTGTGCAGGAAGGTGGAGCATAGTTAAAAGTGGAAACACACACACACACACACACACACACACACACACACACACACACACACACACACACACACACACAGATGGGGCAGCAGTGGTGGTGATGTGGGCACCAGCAGCACTTAGAGAGGGTCTTACTCAGCACTGATCATTAATTCATAACACACATCTCGGATGGAAGTTGAGATTAGGAACCTCATCTTTACATTACAGAGGGAAAAAAAGACAAACTGAAAATTGGGGCGGAAAAGAGAGAGGAAATGAAGGAAGGGTTCATTTGGACTGGTGAATTTCTAAAGCAGAGAGGATTGCCTGCGTGTTTCTTGCGCTGTTTCTAAAAACATCCACCCTTCCCGTAAGGGGAATATTCGATTCCTGCTTGAAGCCTGTCTCATCTTCCCTCTCTGCACTAAAACTTTGAACTCCCCTGACCCCAGCCCCCGCTTGCCAACACTCCCAAACTTTTCATCTCAACGAATGAATAAAAAATGTCTTACTTTGATGAGAAATGTCGGACAAATCTATTTGTTAGCCTGTCTCCCTATGAATAGACTCTGGGCGAACAATCAATGGAATTAAATGAGAACGACACATAATACCCAGCTGTTAATATGTTTACAATATAAAAATGGAACCTTCATGAAAATGGATTAAATCCCTGTGTGTGTTTTTTCCCCCTCACCCCCACCCACACTCTGCCTCCTCCATCACCAGCCCCCATGCTCGCTCGCCCCCACCCCCTCCTCCATTATGTGTGCCTGGCTGTCTCTCTGTAATCCACTGTGTCTCTTTGTGGCTGTACAGCATGTGGCTCAGCTGCACTTTGGCCTCTAATGGAGCCAGTCAATGGGGAGAACTGCCACCCTGTTGTCTCTATCCAGGTCAAGTTTGTAAGTGTGTGTGTGTGTGTGTGTGTGTGTGTGTGTGTGTGTGTGTGTGTGTGTGTGTGTGTGTGTTTGGTTGGTTGGTTATGTATGTTTTTTGTTTGCATGTGCTTGGTGACAGAGTTATGTATATGTGTGTGTTTTTATATATATATATATATATATATATATATATATATATATATATATATATATATATATATATATATATATATATATATATATATATATATATATATATATATATAAACTGAGGTACTCATATGTTTATTATATATTTATTTAACTTACACTAGCTTGATAGTATAACAATATATTAATATCTGTTTGTTGGATTTGAAGTGGTCACATTCAAAGATTTCCATAGTTGGTCTCATTTTTAAAGCAGAAGTAAGCGGAATGTTCTGTTCCTGAAATAAATGAGTTTATATGCATGCACTCAGTGACACCTGTGTCTGTGTGTGAGTGGGTGACAGTGTTTTCAAGTTACTCTCCATATGACGGTATAGAGCAAAATATAGAAACACCTGCACAATAAACCGCTAACTAACTAAATAAAGTTACAGTCCTGAGAAAAAAAGATTGGATAAAACATCAGTGCATATTATTTATGAGAACTCTAAAAATCAGCTGACCTGTGTATTGCTACTGTGTGGGTGTTTTTCTCAAATCATCATTTGTATCTATGATTGTTTTATGAGCCTTAATCACAAACTGGAGCTGTAACAGACTGAATGAGTCACTAGTGGATTTGTTAACTGTCTGGAAATCTCAGCATGCAGGACATTTTCAAAGTGTAACTCATGAAACATACTTTTGCCTTTTGAATCTATAGTCCTCTCTTTGTTCAGAAAATGAACTAATAGACTCACTGACTTCACATTTCCATATTTTCTGTCACTAAGTTGTGTGTGACATTAAGTGACTCTCTGAGGAGACCTAAAACAATTTACTGCCTCTGGTAAAAAACAAAACAAATAAATACTATCATTCATGAATTTGTTTGTATATACAGAGGTATGGCATAAATATTCATGTAAATGGAGCACATCAGAACACAACATATTCTCAAAATGATATGCAATAATATACATCATATGCTTCTTAATATGCCTGAGTTGTGTTTTTGCATGGGGTGAGCTTTAATTAGCATTCGCCACCACAGCAGAAACAAACTATGAAGACAACACACACTTATATACATACAGTAACTTTCAAGCTGATACAGCACACCTCCGCACAAACACTTGTCTATTCACACATCCAGCAGATACTGTGCAACATTAGCATCATTTTAAAGCCTAATTATTTCCTATGTCTGGCCTACATGTGAATTTAAAGGTGTTCAATCCAATATTTCCTCAACAACATCTGGATCTTTGGGTGTTAGAATGTTCCTCTATATTCGCCAGCTTCAATTTTACTGTGTATAAAATCACTTCCTCATTACCACACAGTACTCAACATTTTCCTTCTGCCACTTTATGTGAGTGTTTCAGTGTATCTGCTGTATAGAGCCCTCAAAAATACCACAATGGAAAAAAAAAGAAAAAAAAAAGCAATGCCCACGGCCAAGTACACTTCAGTCCCACAAAGCAATGTGTCATATTGTGTCTATGAGAAAATGACCATCGTGCATCTCTACAGCTGTCAATCATAGTGCAGGACGATGACCATTAGTAGCTTCCCCAGATCTAAATATACAGCTCTCATCTGAGTAAACTACAGTGTTTATAAGTAAGTGCATGAATCAACAAAGGGGCAATTTCGGACACAATCTTTGTCTGATATTTGCTGCTGGGTAGATATTACAGTGCCTGAAGTGTATACGTATTTGCAAAATGCAAACGAGCTTATTAGATGCTCCACAGGGTGAGAGACAATTCTCTGTTTGTTTGTGAATGCGATCCATTGTTAAGTATAAAATGTATATTGAAGTCACCTTTATATTGTAATTTCCAAAGAGCAGGGGGAACTACTCACAGTGCAAAGGATTTTTTTCTTTCAGATTCTACAGATCAGCTTTTCACGCATCTCGCCTCTTTCAGGATTAACAGCTGCAAAAGTGCAACGTTTTTTGTTCCAAGTTCACATAAAGAGAGACTGTGTCTGAGGGACTGTTTACTATAACTGAAGATACATCAAAACACCTTCACTCACTGGTCCACTTGTGTATGTGCTGTGCTGCTTGTGATTGTGTGGGAGTGACTGAATATATGCAGACAGCTGCTTCTGATTACTATAAAATAACTGTCACTATGACTCAGTGAAACATTTTAATGTCACGTCGGATGCGAGCTCATGTGGGAGAGCTTTGTGCATGCTGTCAGCTGCTACGGGCACGGTCATCAGCACAGGAGTGCAAATGTTTTGTGAATGAAGACTGAACTGACGTGACACAATGAAACCTTTTGTAATTGCATTACATTCAGAGAGGCCGGCTCAGAAAGTTCCTAGCTGTTGTCAGCTGTTTGAGGCGTCTTATCAGCATGAGGGAGGAGAGGAAGCTTCTTTTGAAAATTGGAAATGAAGCTGAATCACTCACTGGCTGTGAACTTGAGAGGCTGCTCTGCTGTTGTGATCGCCATTAAAACAGCGTATCAACCCGTCCAAAACATCTGCATCACGGAGACAGAGGGGGGCTGTCTGCATGCCTGTGTGTTGTTACTGAAGCTGGTAGTTAGTGTGCATGTGTGTGTGTGTGTGTGTGTGTGTGTGTGTGTGTGTGTGTGTGTGTGTGTGTGTGTGTGTGTGTGTGTGTGTGTGTGTGTGTGTGTGTGTGTGTGTGTGTGTGTGTGTGTGTGTGTGTGTGCTGGGGGAGGTGGAGACAGGAGTCTCTTCAGTGCTGTCTAACACAAAGAAGATAAAACTACTAATGGCCTGGGCTTCCTCTAATGGAGCTGTGTGTGTGTGTGTGTATTTGGCACATGCACACGTGCACGTATGCACACACCAACAAAGCTGCATTCATATCATCTCTTATTCATGACTGCATTACGGCATTCAGGCCCGGTCTCTGTGTATTTCTATTTACAGCTCCCTCTCTCTGTATGTGGGCATCTATTCACATGCACCTACTGTTTCCAGGCTGCAGAGCAGCAGCTCTGGCCCCATGTGTGGTGATAAAAGATCCACTCTGCTTCTTCAGTGTCCAGCAGCGTCTCTCTCCTCCCATGCACATCACATCCTATCACACCGCTGCAAGAATTATCAGAGGTTGAGCTTTCTGACGACCTGGCGGTTTCAACACTGTAAATATGTAATGTTGTCCTGGGTCAGGGTCAGGAAACAATTTGTAGAACACGAGACACATTTAAAATGTGTTATTTTAGCCAGTGCACTTACTTAAGTGCTGTATTTATCAACAATACTGAGATTGTACTTGAGTGTATGGATTACGCAATCCAAACAGTAATATTGCAACACAGTCTAGTCCAAATATTGCAATATCATCGTATGGTATATTATTGTATGGCTTTTTTTAAATGCAGTGGGAGTTGGGTTTATGGTGTAATTATATTGTTATATTTGATATTGCTGGTGTAAGTGATGCTGCCACTAAACAGCAGTTTAAACTGAAATGAGGGTTGGAGTTGGCAGACGGCAAACTGCAAAAAAAAAAAAAAAAAAAAACTCTTAAAATATTGCATGTGGTGGGAAATATCATCTGATATTGAATACTGTATCTGCCTTATCCTACTTGAGTCTTTTCCATTTGTAAATCCATTTGTACCTCAGTGTGTGTACACATGCATTAAAGGTGTACAGAAAAGAAAATTGAATTTGAGCCCACTTTGGGTGATAAAATTAATGTGATAACTCATCTTTCAGACCTTGTAGGCCAAACTTTGTGCAAAATTCTATTTTTGAGTAAATCCGGGATGAAAGTGTGTATTTTTTTTTTCGCATTGGATAATGCAGGCGCACGGATTATACGTCATCCTGTACACGATTCACCAGCCACTGATATTGGATCCGTAATCCGTCATTCAACGTCTGACACACGCACACACACACGGAGCTCGGACTCGCCCCAAGCTTTGAATATCCCGCCCGCTCGATAACGACCAATCAAATTCGTTTTCCTCACTCGGGTAAACTCGTGTTGCAGCTCGTGACAACTCGGCGCGACAAACAGGACAAACGGCCATTTCTGTACACCTTTAACCCTATGTATTAAAAGCCCCACACTCACACTGGTGTATTCAATCACTGTCTTTGATTAGACCTTGGTTCAACAATGCTATGCATCACTTCAGTACTTCACTGTGCACCAGTAAGAATAATAAAAGTGTAATTTGTCCCTGCACCTCAACAGGAACAGTCACTTCCACACAGTCCAGTCAGCGGGTCTGATGAGTCAAACTAATTACTGTAAAATCACATAGTTTGTTGTGGATCTGCAGAACCTTTAAATGTAATTTGTGACTTTTTGTCAGCAGATATCAGTGAAAAGTAACTGATGTAACAGTGTGTCTCTGTTGTGTTCAGGAGTCCCAGGACAGTGAGCCAGCATGCTGTACCAGACCTGATGCAACTAAATGGAATCCAAGCATCGTTAATTTGATTATTATCACCTCTGTCTTCCATGTTTTCTATGAGGTGCCTGGGCCTGTTACTTTACCTGTAAATCAGCCACTGTTAATAGAAATGTTGTATTTGTATTTATTACTCAGCCTTTTTAAGAGCTGTCATGAAGGAGTTGTTTTAGCCCAATGCTCTGACTACATCTGGTCAAGCAGCGCCCTCTGCTGGTCAAAACAAGGAGTCATCAATATCTATTATACTACATATTCTTTATATACTGTAGGCTATTTTCAACAATCATTTGTTGATTTCAATCAAGGACCAGTAGCCTAATTTTTAAAAAGGGATTAAGTTGCTTTGTCTTGCAAAATGTCTGCTCTGTCCCACAGCTGTTGCATCAAGCTGCTATTAAGAAATAGATGTTTCTTAACTTGACACGTCACCTTCCCCCACAGAAAGGTCACATTCATCATTAAAAACAGAGCAACTTGATGTCTTCAGTCCTATAAGTGCAGTGAAGTGACATAGATGGCAACAAATAACCAAATAACACATTCTTCTAAATGCTCAGGGAAAACGAAAGTAAACTGTGTAAAGATGGGATTTGTGCAAAGATTTTCTCTGGAGTGGAAGTTTCGTTCCAAGCAAATGAAAACACATTGCACAACACATCTGCTGCACTGGAGAGGAGTTGCAACATGGACTCACTTGAGGGATATAACAAAGAAGAGAGACAACTACGTAAAAAGGTCTGCTGACCTGTGGTCTACCTTTAACTACAGCTTCAACAATTCTAGCAAAGGCATTGAGGTGGCCTAGCCTCTTACTGCACTGGTGTGCTAAATACTTGACTGCACAGCTTCAAAATCATCAGAGGTGACGCTGAGTCCTGATGAAAGGTGGTGATGCAGGACTCAGGAGAGAGCATCATTGACAATCTGAAGGAGTGATGACACACAGGTTTCATTATTAGACAGAGTCCGAGCTTGTTACATGAACACACATCCTTATATCTCCCAACCCATCACTCTCTTCTCATCCTCAATAATCCTGTGGACCTGCATTAGCTATACAGTTTCACACTGTTACATTCCAACAGTCAGTGCAAGTGTTGATTTGTCCTGGTTAAGTATGATGTGCATGAGTGCTCTTTAAAATGTGAAAGTGTGCACTGCATTGAAATGTAATTTGTATGCATATGCAATCCTTTAGCGCAGAGGTCTTCAACAGGGGGTCCGCGGAGTTACTGCAGGGGGTTGCAAAATTTTTGATTGATCAGACATTTCTTTCATTTCAAGTTTTTCATTTCCACATTTATGTTTACAATAAAAATGTAAATTTGAATAGCTTGTATGCATGATTATCATGTAGCCTAATTGACAGACATTGTTGATATTGGTATATCAATAAAAAGGTCCGTTTATAAATGGCAGAGGGATGGTTCCTCTACTCACCATACCTTGTAGGCTACACGTTTTAATTAAAAAATAAAACCATGAATATATGAACATGTATATTATTTAAATAGCTTGAATGCACAATGACAAGATAGGCTACTGGTAGCCTATACATGGCACCAGGCCCAGTTTCATATAAAACACAATTTTATACAATATAAGGGTCCCTGCTTGGCTTGAAAAACGTTGAAGACTCCTTCTTTAGCGTTTTACCTTGATGGAAAACATGCACTTTCAAAGGGCAGTATAAATACCATAAACGGTGATGATGTATAATCATCATCAGTTATAGAAACACATTGTGCAAGGAACATTTCAGTTTCTATTTGTCTTTTGGTCTTGCTATAACAATAAAATGTCTCTTCCATGGATGCTGCGGCATGCTCCAGTATTTTCCAGTTCCTCTGTGTTGTTGGCCAGTATCTCTCCACATCACACCACCGTGCACGTGCGTTCACCGTAAAACGTGATGGTGGAGTCCGTCGCCTGATGGTTCGGTCCCGACGAGAGCCAATAACGACGCGGAATCGGAGAGAAAGTGGATATAATTGGGAATACCGAGCTTTGCTGTTGGTTTGCGGAATACTGACAGCAACGGGTCCAATAGCAGCCCCACGAAGTGGATTGTGGGTAGCGCAGTCCAACCGCAGAGAGCCGGGTTCTCTTCGCGGGGGCAGCTGTAGGCGTTCTACTACATGTCCCAGAGTGCATTGCGGGAATTCAGCTGCGTGTTGGTGAGGCAGAGAGAAGGGGAAGATTTAGGGTATCGTCTGCAGTCTCTGTGCTGCGCTGTCACAAAAATAATGGTAAGTCCACAAACTACAAACGCGCTGCTTTCAACAAAATCACGTCAGCGACCACAGAACAACGCGGAGTTTCCGTCGGTGGTTAGCAGAGTTTGCCAAAGACCGTCAGCGTTAGTGATTGCACAAAAACAACATTAGCTAACTTAAGCTAGCAAACAAGCCGCTTTAGCTCGCTAGTTATCGCAGTTTAAAATGGTCGTTAACAAGACGAGGGGTTTGTAAGAAACTGTGGCGTATGTTGTTGTTGACAGTGACAAACACGTGTGTAACTGTTCCATTCGTGTTCCGTGTGTTTGGATGTTTAGCCTCTTTTGCTGTCAGTGTTCAACTTTGGGTCGTTGTGTATCCGCGATCCGCCCCCTCCTCTGCAGTGACGGGAAAAACGGCGTTACTAACGCGCTACTTTTTTCAGTAACGAGTAATCGAAAAAAGTTACTGTTTCCTCCGTTATAACGCCGTTAAGTATCCCTCCGCGACGTTAGTTCCAGGTAAACGGGGGTTAGGGGGGCGAGTCTCGAGTCTAAATTGACATATTTGAGTATTTTATAACGCAATAGTTACTTTTCCTGGTAATTAGTTATTCTTATTATGTAGTACTTCAGTTACTAACCCAGTTACTATTGGGGGAAAGCAACTAGTAACTATATCTAATTACTTTTTGAAAGTAACGTGCCCAACACTGCTCCCCTGTGTCGAGGCTCCTCTTTACGGGAATCTCCTGCCCTGTGAACCAGAGACAGTGACGCTGGTGGGAGCAGATCAGGGGTCCGGGGTAGTTTCACTGGCAGATCGTGCAGCTTGTTACCATATGAGCTGACTGTCCGCATGCCTTTGTGTTTACATCAGTGTGTCTAGTTATCCGGATCAACGGTCTTTTGGTTGTTCCGTCTCCCCCCTCACTTTGTCTCTGTGGCCCCCTCCCTCTCTGCCTTCCTCTGGGTGTTGGAGGGTTTGCAGATGTTTCTCACTCTTGGGGTCAGTGCTGCGTGCAGTCACACAGCTGTTGTTTGTACATCTCTGGGGAACCAAGAACTAACTTCTGTCAGAAAATAAATTGTGTATAGGAGCATTGCTGCTTCAGGGACGCACAGGATAAGTTTACTTTTGCAGTGTTGGAAATTGAAAAGAGAACCAGTTATTTTTGCAGTGTTGGATTTCCTGTATTTCACTGTTGCTGCTGACTAAAGTTGTAACTTGAATTTTGCCTGTAATTTTATACATGTGCATCTGTCTGGAGGATGGATGCACAGAGGAGATATGGGCCAGAGAATTTCATCATGATAAAAATGACAATTGAAATCTTGACATTGTATTGGTCATTTAAAAAAATGAACTGGATTTAATGTTGATTGTTAACCCTAACCCTGACTGATACCATCCTTGGGTATCACTTCACTTAAAGCAGAAGTAAGCGATCCGGTCGTTTTGGCTAATGCTGCGTTCCAGGCAGGCTTTTGAAACCGTAAATTACAGCTTCAAGTCACAACTTACGATTTTGTAGCGTTCCAGGCAACCCACTCGTGTTTTTCCGACCTGTTTTACCTGTGAAAGTCACTATAGCGGCCACTCGTAACTTCCGACCCGTGACTCGTACCAGATCGAACTGGTACGACTTCACAGGTCGGAAAAACACGAGTTACGGGCTGCCTTGAACGCACCATAACAGTCCTCGTCCCTACGTCACCACATTCAGGCGCATCCCTTGGCTGCACACACAGCCCTGCATGCCGTTCTCTCTCCTCATTGGATAAAAACTGTAGGATACGAGAAAAGTTTTCTCCTCGGCTCAGAGCAGAGCAGAGTGACTGACAGACCCGTGTTTCGGTTCAAACACTCTATGTAAGTGATTGCTGTCGGAAGATACAACTATTTAAAGCAGAAGTAGGCGATATATTTGTGTTAATATAAGTCTTAAATAGTTCTATCTTCCGACAGCAATCACTTACATAGAGTGTTTGGACCGAAACACGGGTCTGTCAGTCACTCTGCTCTGCTCTGAGCCGAGGAGAAAACTTTTCTCGTATCCTACAGTTTTTATCCAATGAGGAGAGAGAACGGCATGCAGGGCTGTGTGTGCAGCCAAGGAACGCCGTGAATGTGGTGACGTAGGGACGAGGACTGTTAGCCGCCGCCTGCATCGCCCCCCTCCGACCCCTTCCCCTGCCGTTAGACCGGCCTCCCCTCCCTTCCCATGGTCCAGTCTACCACCCAGTCCTCCCATCGAGCTGACCGGCTCTCCCTGGCCCCCCCCCCCCCCCCCCCCCCGCCTTCATCAACTCCTGCTAACATTTCCATATTTCGCACATTCTGTGACAAACTGTAAACTGTTTCTTGTCTGTAACAACATCTATTGCACGTCTGTCCGTCCTGGGTGAGGGATCCCTCCTCTGTTGCTCACCCTGAGGTTTCTCCTGTTTTTCCCTGTTAAAAGGGTTTCCATGGAGTTTTTCCTCAGTCGATGTGAGGGTCTAAGGACAGAGGATGTTGTTACGATGCCATGTAAAGCCCTTTGAGACAAACTGTTTGTAAAAACGGGCTATACAAATAAAATTGCCTTGCCTTGCCTTGCCTTGTTATGGTGCGTTCAAGGCAGCCCGTAACTCGTGTTTTTCCGACCTGTGAAGTCGTACCAGTTCGATCTGGTACGAGTTCACGGGTCGGAAGCAAGGGGGCAGTTGTCGGTCTGAGAAGTGAAGCTCACTTCCGCGTTCAAAAAACTGCAATCCCCTCGGCTGTCGCTGGGGGCTGGCTCCAGAAGGGAGCAACTCCAATCGAGCCCCATGTTAAAATAGCCGATTTTACAGCTTAAAAAAACATATTTACAGCCTGGTACATTTCATTTTTTTGGTCTCAACCGATAGTTTCTACCCCCGCACACACTCTGAGGGGGGTGAATTTTTTTAAAACTCTACTGTTTTACTATTATTAGGTTTAAAATTCTGGCCAATTAGGGCACGGAAATGTTGAGTGACAGGTCCGGGGACCGCTGCTTCGAGGCCAGTGGGCGGGCTCTCGGCCGGCTAACTGCCGCACCACTCCAAATATGGCAAGTAGAATCCAACATGGCGCGGTTCAAACCCCCGTAGTAGCGGCACAAAACAGACTCCCCCAAACCAATGGGTGACGTCACGGTGCTACGTCCATTCTTTTTACAGTCTATGGTCAGAAGTTACGAGTGGCCGTTATAGTGACTTTCACAGGTAAAACAGGTCGGAAAAACACGAGTGGGTTGCCTGGAACGCTACAAAGTCATAAGTTTTGACTTGAAGCTGTAATTTACGGTTTCAAAAGCCTGCCTGGAACGCAGCATTAGCCAAAACGACCGGATCGCTTACTTCTGCTTTAAGAATTATATTAACACAAATATATCGCTTACTTCTGCTTTAATTCTCAGCCTAATAGTTTTCTTACATAACTGTCAGAAGAAAAACATTATAACAAGCTTCCATCATGAAACCTTTTTTCTTATTATTTTAACCTGTAAATTTCTGACTGAACTTTGAACCCAGGTAAAACTGAATTTGTCTTCTCACTCTGTTTAAGATTTTTTATGAACTATAAAAAATCAAGTTGCAAAACAAAACCATGAACAAGTCCTCTTTGCTGTAACGATTTCTGTGGAATGGTTATGGTGGATTGTGTTGTTGTCCCTGAAGCCAGTAATGTAGGTCAGACCTCCTTCAGCCAGTGTAACTCAACTGTACAATCTCCATGATGCACATATTTCTCACTGCGTTTCCTTTCCTCTCGTCTTAGGTAGATTTAATCTGTATTGTAGCTGCTGGCATTTGCCATTACTTTTTGGGCCAAGTGTGGGAGTGTGTTATTCTCTGTCCCTGTTTAAACACGGAGGCAACTTATGGCCAACATTATGTATTTACACTGTTTTCAGCCAGGCTACTGCAGGGTTGTTTTAAAACACAGGTGTTATTACTTTGTGTCAGAACATTTCTCTCCCAATCTTCTCTTCACTAATGCCCTTCGTTCCTCTTCACCTCCCTGCACGTCTCTTTGTCCTCTTCCCAGGCCTAGCCGCCCAGCTAGCTGCTAGCGTTTCCCCGTGCATGTGTGTGTGCTTCGGGTGGTAAAACACCTCGCTACAACCGATACTCCGGAGGAGCGGCAGCAGCTGCTGCCACAGCAGCCATCCCCAGCAACCCTCCCACCCCCCCAGCAGACTCCAGCAGTGTGGTGACAGACACGGTAGTGTGGAAACAGATTTTAATGAGATACCCTGACTGTACTTGTGTTGCACTTTTGTAATTACTCTTTTTTTGTTAAAGATAACTGATAGTTGACTCCATTGCTCCCTACTCTCTTCGCTGCAGAGCAGGATGGAAGCCTCGTTCGGCCCAACCTTCTCAGCGGTGGCTGCTGGAGCCAAAGGTGACACTGAATTATCTCCTCTATTCTAAATACTCTTTCCTCCTCTGCTTTTTCATCTCTGTTTTTCTTTTTGTCCATCTGGTATTCTATTCTTGCTGCTGAAGTTGTTTTCATGTGTTTCCAGCAGAAGCGTCCAGCACCTACAAGCAGCATAGGAGAACTCCCTCCTCCTCCAGCACTCTGACCTACTCCCCCCGTGACGATGACGATGTAATGGTACATACGGACACCTTTCACGTCTTATGTCTTTGCAGTTCAACACAGTAAAATTGAAAACTGCTAAACATATGTAAAAAAAAAAAAAGGCTGTCAAATCTGATCATGTATATATAAAACACTTTGAAATGTATTCCTCTTGTACAACTTCTTCTTCTGTCCTCTGCCCTCCCTCAGCCTCCTATTGGAACCCCTCGGAGGTCTGATTCGGCTATCTCTGTCCGATCTCTCCACTCTGAGTCCAACATGTCTCTGCGCTCCACTTTTTCTCTGCATGAGGAGGAGGAAGACACGGTAAATGTATTTCTCATAGTATCACATTTATGACAGCAAACATAAACAGATCTTCCCAATCACATCTGAAAATCAAACAGAAATGACTCCACAAACTGACAAACAGACTGTTTTGCATTTGTGTGCAGGAACCCCTGGTGTTTGCCGAGCAGCCATCAGTAAAACTGTGCTGCCAGCTCTGCTGTAATGTCTTCAAGGACCCTGTTATCACCACATGTGGGGTAAGTTAACTTACCTAAAGCTTATGAATAAAAAATAATAGTATATGTGCAATTAGTTGTGTTAAAACATACAGTATTATCCTAAAGATCAAACAAAGTGTCACCTCACCCGTTTCTCTCTCCCTCCTCAGCACACCTTCTGCAGACGATGTGCCTTGACTTCAGGTGAGTCTCAAAGTGTAACAGATGTACAGTATGTGATGGGACTAATAAGATAAATAATGGCTGTATATCATCTAGATTTACCAGTGCTTCTGCTGAAGTTCAAAGTCTTGTTTAATACAACCTTTCTTTGATGTTTCTTCTTTTCGCAGACAAGTGCCCAGTGGATGCGGCTAAGCTAACAGTTGTGGTGAACAACATCGCGGTGGCCGAGCAGATCGGAGAGCTGTTCATCCACTGTAAATACGGCTGCAGGGCCACAGCCAGCGCGGCCGGGGGGGCCGCCGCCTCCAATGCCACGGTGGCCGGGAAGCCAGGAGCGTATGAGGTGGACCCACTGGGCTGCCCGTTCACCATCAAGCTGTCCACACGCAAGTAAGGGACAAGGATCTGCCACTCTATGGATGTGATATGACTTACCTTAACACTGAAACAAACTGCCACATTATCACTGATGTTGTCCCTCTGTGCGTCTCTGCAGAGAACATGAGGCCAGCTGTGACTACAGGCCAGTCCGCTGTCCCAACAACCCCTCCTGCCCCCCTCTGCTCACCATGAACCTGGAGGCTCACCTCAAAGAATGTGAGCACATCAAATGTCCACACTCCAAATATGGGTGAGTCCTAAAAACACACATGTTGATAAATGATTCATGACACCAGTTTAAAACTTTATTCACCTGGTAATCTGAATTTCCTCTCTTGCTTAACTTCCCTCTTCTAACTAATCTGCCTCTCTTCTGCTCCATGACAGCTGCACCTTCATTGGTAACCAGGACACGTATGAAACACATCTGGAGGTGTGTAAATTTGAGGGACTGAAGGAGTTCCTGCAGCAGACTGATGACAGGTGAGCAGACATGATGCTTTTTGTTATAATAACAATGCAAAACCATTGATTTATTGTCATCAGGAGAGCTAATAGTTGATGTATCCAGGTATTTGCCAAACCGATCAACTGTGTGTGACCTTTGACCCCTTTAGGTTCCATGAGATGCAGCTGACTCTGGCCCAGAAGGACCAAGACATTGCCTTCCTGCGCTCCATGTTGGGCAAACTATCGGAGAAATTAGATCAGCTAGAGAAGAACCTGGAGCTCAAATTTGGTAAGATTCAGGAACAAATAAAGTTTTTCATTCAGTCACACAGGACAAGGATTAGATTCTTCATTACAACACTGACTTACATGATGACACACTTCAATTCGAAATAGTGTCTTGTTCACTTCTGAGCGTTGAGAAACAAGTGATGTGATGTCAGGAGCTCCTTTTAATTGTTTATACAGTATATTATCATGTTTTACAAAACAGGATGTGAGAATGACAGAGATACCTGCTAATTTTAGTCAAGTTAATCAGACCTGACTGTGAGATGTGGAATAAAAGAAGTGCGCTCATACCTTATTTCTAAGATTGCTGCTATCCATCCATAAATCTGCACAAAATCATTGGAAAAACACACACATAGCAGACTTCCTTGTTCCTGTAGAAATCCACTGATAGTTGTCTCTAAATTCATGGGTAAATTGTAAAAAAGGACCTGCTCATCAGACCTACTTCTACTTCTTTATTGCTATATTATCATTTGATCAGTGATTATTTGATGAATTCATCCTTTTCATTTTGCAGATTTAAGCATTACATGTGAATCTATACTTGTTGTATGTGACTCTAAGATTTGTAAAAGGATTGATATCAGAAAAGCTGTATCAGTTCATCTTTACCGACCTGTTTTAAGTCATTGTGTCTGTGTGTGTTTCTCAGATGTGTTGGATGAGAACCAGAGTAAACTGAGCGAGGACTTGATGGAGTTTCGTAGAGATGCCTCCATGCTTAATGTAAGTGTGTGTGTGTGTGCACGTGTACAGACAGCTACATAGACTTGATTGATTGTTTTTATTTCGTATGAATGACATACATACATACATACTAGGGGTGTCACGATTTTGATTTTTTATCGAAATCGATCGAAATTACGTCACGATCTCGAGCATCGAAGTCAAAGAGATGATCGACGACCCCCCCCCCCCCCCCCCCCCCCCTCCCGCCGCCCGCAAAGCTACAACTGCCGAGTTTTCCTTTACTTTTTATTTCGAGACGGCACTCACGCATTCTCTCTCTCTCTCTCTCTCTCTCTTTTTTTTTTTTTTACCGGCGGTGTCAGCTGATGTGCACGTCTGCAGCAACCCAAACAAATGCACATGTTGACTGGCTCTATTCCAGCCACATGATTGGTTCGGCGCAGCGGAACTCTCAATATCATTGGCTATTTGCCAAAACATGGATGAATGAAAACTATTGACCACGTCTCATATTTTCACAATTCACAATTTATAGCGTTTTATCACCAGCCCTGGTGGGCTACTATACTGTCCCCCTCCTACCTGGGGAACAGGAGGGAGACACAGCTCTAACTACACAGCACCGACAAGCACTGAGAGCCGCATGTTGCAGAGACGTTTTAAGATAAAAAAATAAAAAACCGCAAATAATAAGCCGACGAAAAGGTGCAACTTGCCACTTTTTGTCGATGTATTATTTGCGGGGGCTTTCGGGGGATCTGGTGACGGTGGAGGATCCGGGACTGATTGACTGTGGGCCACCACCAGTCTGATCAGGACCTGATCATCAGGTCCATGGCAGCACAGCAGCTGCAGCTCTGCCCCGCTGTCTGTCACATGACTCTCGCGTATCAGCGCAATCTCGTTTACATTACATTAAGCCGACATCAGGAGAATAACGAGACACGACGGTAAATTAATTAAAATAAAGTTATGATAATGTACAGATATAAATATATTTGTTTCAAAACCTTGGGGGCAATTTTGGCCCCTGGATCATGATTTTTGCGGGCATGTTACCTTTATATTGTAAAGAAATTATTTAAATGTGACCATTAGTGCTTAATGTGATACATTATGGAAATTGCATCACTTATATGTATCCCATATTTTGAAATAAGATTTACTGTACAAAATTTGATGAATAAAACCAATGATCGTAGACTAGACTAGTCTGAAAATAGCATAGGCATCTGTGCTGTAAGAAAAAGAAAAAAAATCGAGAATCGAATCGAATCGTGACCCTAAAATCGAAAATCAAATCGAATCGAGGATTTGGAGAATCGTGACACCCCTAATACATACATACGAAACGGATAGGTAAGAAGCCAAAGGCTTATGAGGAACCTACCCCCTTACAACTGTTACATTTACAATCAATCATGGTGCAGAGACCATATCACTAAGGTGAGACAAATGTGTATGGAAGAAAAAGTAGGATTGTGAAACAAGAATAAAAGAACGGAAGTTCTCAGATATGTAATGTATAAGTCAGCACAGCAGTGCTTGATTGTTAAATTAGTAGTCAACTTATGAAATACTGCAAATTAATTTTGTGTGTCTCTGCAGGATGAGTTGTCCCACATCAACGCTAGGCTCAACATGGGAATCCTGGGCTGTAAGTATTGGCCTGCCTGTCCTCCTTTACGCTTCACCTCTTCATTTGCTAAGAACTCGACCCCATCATGTTTCTATGATTTCATCACTGTACTTGATTTTGAAATTTCACATCGATCCCCCGACTTCCTTTTCTGGCCGCTCCTTCCTCATTTTTGCTTCTCCTTTACATCCACCCACCTTCCCTCAGCAACCCTTCTCCTTTCCTCACCTACGTAACCCATTTCTGTACTTGACACACTCCAATCTCTGTGCCCGCGTGCAGCATACGACCCGCAGCAGATCTTCAAGTGTAAGGGCACGTTTGTTGGCCACCAGGGTCCAGTTTGGTGTCTGTGTGTCTACTCCACCGGTGACCTGCTCTTCTCGGGATCCTCAGATAAGACTATCAAGGTAACTATCAATGCACACACTTGAAAACAAACTTCCTTGATAATTTAATGTTATTTAGTGGTAGAGGGTCTAAAAACTCAGACTAGACATCTGCCAAGTGCCTGTAACAACATGGCCACCCTGTATCACAACATTTATGTGAAGCACTGATATTATCAGTTTGAACACAGACTCCATTCATAACACAGCTTCAGATTGCAGCTTAAAGATGCACACATCCAAACAGAAATGCTATTTTTAGCAGTATGTTCATGAGTCTCCTCCCCTCCCCCTCAGGTGTGGGACACCTGCACCACCTACAAATGTCAGAAAACCCTCGAGGGTCATGACGGCATCGTTCTGGCTCTGTGTATCCAGGGGTAATAAAACGCACACATGCACCTAAACATACATACTGTGATCATTAGATTCATATGAACTGAGAATCACGCTTGATATGTATATGTCTTGTTGTCTCCATAGAAACAGGCTATACAGTGGCTCTGCAGACTGCACCATTATCGTAAGTAACATTCCCGTCGCTGCTTCCTGTTGAAGGGAACGCTGCTGCAGTTGAGTTGTTTTTAAAAAGGTTTGTTTCTGCCCTTTTCTTGTCTTGTCACTGTCCTGCGTAGGTGTGGGACATCCAGACCCTGCAGAAAGTCAATACTATCCGTGCCCATGACAACCCTGTATGCACTCTGGTCTCCTCCCACAACATGCTGTTCAGCGGCTCCCTCAAGGCCATCAAGGTACAGCTCTCTACACGATTTATCACCCAGTGCAAGCTGTGTGTCATATTGAATGCGCTCGGCAGAGACATCAGTTTTCAAGTTGTCCAGATTTATTTACAGCTCATATGAAAATGTTTCTACACTTATAACAGCAACAGAAACGGGAGCAATAACAAGAATAAGAGCAGGAATACAAACCTCTCACCTTTCAGGGTCAGCGCTGTGTGACCGCTGTAGCGTGTCTTTTCAGATAATTTTCGTTTGTCTCTAGTAGAGAGGATGCAGTTTCTATTTCTATATACAGCATGGTAATATGTAAAGGTATTCAATAAACTCATAGTAGTAGTTAGAAATAAGTATTAAGCAAGGGGGCAGTTGTCGGTCTGAGAAGTGAAGCTCACTTCCGCGTTCAAAAAACTGCAATCCTCTCGGCTTCCTCTGTCAGAAAGCAGCATTCTCCATAGACCCCCATGTTAAAATCGCCAATTAAAAAAAAAAAATAAACACAGTTAGATAAGAGATCTACAAGATGAAATAAGATCTGAGATGTTCTCCCTCTTAGTGTTTTAAAGGTCACAGTGAAGTTAAAAGTCAAGTTTAATGTGTTGAGGAGAGAAACAGACGCATGGCTCAAACTCTTTGTACCAGATAAATGTCAAAGTGGGATTGATTCAGGTTGTATTATAGCAGCAGTGAGAAGCAATGTGTGATAGTAAACTTAATGCTAGTGTCAAGTGATGAGGGAAGGCGTTCACTTTTTCAGACTCATGAGGATTTGAGAGACTGACAGAATAAAAATGGAGCTGATTAATATGAATAATATTTTATATGTGCAGAAAAGGAGAACATAAGACCAGATAAGAACATGGAGAGTAACACAGGTTGTTGTTATAAGGTACACGATGAGGTCTGTGAAAACAGTAATGAAACTGAAGCTGAACCATAGAGACCTGTATTATACTGGAGGTGATGTTGTTTTAGGCCTTGAATCAATCAGAACCAGGATCAAACGCTGTGCTGAAGTCAGTCAGTGAAAGTTTAGTGGTTTGTTTAGTCAGTAGCAGCCAAAATGTAATTTGGCTCATTGGTTAAAGGTGTTACAGTAGAAATGTCAGTTAACATCTGAACAAAAGTTCAGTAAACAATGTACAAACATAAACAATAAACAAATGTTTGGAATTGACCTTTGGTGTGAATACACACAAACACTCTGTGACTGGAGCTGCTCTGCAAAATCAGTCTGAGTGAAGAAAAACAGTAACAAACAGTGGCTGGAGCCTTGTCTTTGTAACCATGGTTACGAGCAAGTGAGAGGAACGGAGGGGGTGATTGTGGCACTGTGTGTGTGTGCGTGTGTGTGTGTGCGTGCGTCATAGCTCTTACACAGGGACTTTCCTCTCTTTCCCCTCCACTTTGCCCCCCACCCCCTCCTCCTCTCCCCCCGTCTCCCACCAGCTCTGTCTTAGCTCAGTGACATCATGCAATTAACTGATTTCCCAGCTCAGCTCTGAGTACACAGCGTGTGTGTGTGTGTGTGTGTGTGTGTGTGTGTGTGTGTGTGTGTGTGTGTGTGTGTGTGCCCTCGTGCACTTGAATTTTTTTCACGGACTTTCACTGAGTTGATGTGTTGAGTGAAAGGCCAGTGAACAACTCATTGTTAGAGGATTTCTTTTTGTGAGTTTTACAGGAAACCTTTGTCACAGGAACTTTCTCTGACGGATGTTTTCTTTTTTCTTTCTCGGAACTCTGTGTAGTTTGTTTATCCTGTGGTTTCACTAAAGCTCATTTTTTGTGTGTGTGCAGGTGTGGGACATCGTGGGCACGGAGCTGAAGCTGAAGAAGGAGCTGACCGGTCTGAATCACTGGGTCAGAGCACTGGTGGCCTCCCAGAACCACCTGTACAGTGGCTCCTATCAGACCATCAAGGTAGGTGGAGGTGGAGGGGACGCGCACATGATCATTCAAATCCATGTTTTGATGTGTCCGGTCACCGCCTAGCAACCATCAATAGGTCCAGGGGGCTTCCTAGATGCTGATTAGCTTTTCTAAAACCAACAGGAGGAAAAGAGTGCAAATGAAACTACAGGTACACCTGTGTAACTCCCAGCAGTCAGCAGGCATGTGTCATTAGCCAGTTATGGTGTTATACCTGTTCAGGACTGGATCGCCCGGCCTGAAGGAGCCACAGTGATGGTAGATCAGTCTGCAGCAGCAGCAGCAGCAGCAGCAGCAGCAGCAGCAGCAGCTCTGGCCTGGCTTGTGATTTGGTTTAGGGGAAGTTTACGTTCCAGACATTCCACAGTCAGACCTGTGTGACGGATCCTATTACTCCTGCTGAAGCACCGTAGTCTGTCCAGGCTGTTAGAGATCCCAATAACAACTGTCTGATAATACTGTGAGCCTGTCAAAGACCAATTTCTGTCACTCGTGACAGACAATAAAGTTTGTCTGTCTATCTATCTATCTATCTATCTATCTATCTATCTATCTATCTATCTATCTATCTATCTATCTATCTATCTATCTATCTATCTATCTATCTATCTATCTATCTATCTAACAAGCTCGACACTGCAATACATTTTATTCAGAATATTTAAAACCCTGAAGGCTTCCCGTTTTCATATTTTATTACTCAGCTGTAAAAAATAAACGGCCACTAAAGTCTACTTTGCTTGGCTTGCTGGGTCAGTGATGACTAAGAGTACTTAGCAACAGTAACTAAGGCGGATGGTGTGAATGAAATAAAAGGCCCACAGTGAGTGTTTTAAGAGACAATGACCTGAAGTGATCTGAGATGTTGTACTCAGATGCAGCTCATCAAGTTTTCAGTTTGGCAGCTGCTGCCAGTGACTGTAGTGGATGAGAAGGATAGGTAGCTGGACTGTATCAGTGTCTCCACAGGTTTGCAAGGAGACTGTGGCGGGGGGTCGGATCGTCCGACCGGGGGTGGGGGCTTGCGATCGGTTCATCCGAACGGAACGATATTGCGCTGGTCGAGCCAAAAGCCGAAAAATGTATTTGTGGCGGGCCACCAGGAATAAATGAATGTATGGGAAACCAAACCAAAGGTGCATTTGGTTGTTAATTCCCCACATTATTCACTGAAATAAATAGCAGAGACAGATGCTACATGTTTAGATGCTCTGTGTATGTGTGTGTGTATGTGTGTGTGTCCATTTGTTACTGTGTGGTTTTTAGCTCCGGTGTGCATCAGCCTGTTGTCAGTGTTGAGCTCACTCTGGGTGCTAATTAGCTGGAGTATAGAACTGTAGCAGTCACTGGGGAGGGTGTGTGTGTGCTTGTGTGCTTGTGTGTGCTTGTGTGTCAAAGCCATTTGGATATATTGTAGCCAGTAATTGGTCTGTATTCTCTGTATAAAAAGAGCTTTGTGTCTCTGTCTGACTGTCATCTTCATTCACTGCCTCGTTGAAAGCATTCTGTATGTGTGTTTGTGTGTGTGTGTGTGTGTCAGCTGAAGCTGGTCACTAATGAATACCTCAGGGACGCTGGAGAGAGATGAAGAGAAGAACAGAGCAGGGAGCAGAGACAGAGCGACTGTTTGTGGGAATGAAGTGAGGACAGGGAGATGAAATGAAAAGATAAAGTAGACGACTGGTGTTTTCTGAAGCCTGGAAGTGGAGCAGTCGCTCTCTGGCTAATACTTGGCTCAAGTCATTTAGCAAATGTTTAGCTGCAGAAATGGACTCCACAAATGTTGCAAATATTCAATGAAAAATATCCCTTTGAACATTTATGTAATGATGTAACTTGATACAACTTGATACTGCTCCTAATTACAGTCAGTGTTTAGACGGTGTTAAAACAGAAACATTTTTGCACTCAAGTCTTGTTAAAAGCAAGAAATTAACTTCTCATACTTAAAGCAGAAGTAAGCAGAATGTTTGTGTCAATATAAGTCTTAAATAGTTCTATCTTCCGACAGCAATCACTTCTATAGAGTATTTGGTCTGAAACACGGGTCTGTCAGTCACTCTGCTCTGCTGTAAGCCCAGGAGAAAACTTTCCTTGTATCCTACAACCTTTATCCAATGAGGAGAGAGAACGGCATAAAGGGGCGGTCCTCTCTGTGTGTGCAGCCAAGGGATGCGCGTGAATGTGGTGACGTAGGGACGAGGGCGGGGACTGCTAACTCCATCTGCTGACAGGAAGTTAGCCAAAACCACCGGATCGCTTACTTCTGCTTTAATACTTGTATTTTTAAAGTTAGTAAAGTTAACATTGCTTTCTAAGCAACTCCTGTTATTTGTTTGTCTGTTTGCCTTTTATTTGATTGTTTAAATATAGACACAACTAATGGGCCAAGGAGAGTGGAAGACGCCCTGTGACAAATCTTGTGGGGGTTAAATATGAAAGCAGGATGTTACATTTTCATGCTCTGTAGGTGTTTGACTCATGGAACGCACCACAGTACAGACATGGTTGGGTATGGGGGCTCTGAAACTCTACAGTCATCCCACCACAGAGTTCAACCAAATCAAAGTACCTAGTATATGGTTCTGTCTAATACGGAGTAGATAGATATCACTGTCTCCAAGTAATTACAATGAAGTTTTCAGTCAATAAAACAACAGTGAGTGTTGACAATTTCCCTTTATTATTATTATTATTATTATTATTATTATTATTATTATTATTATTATTATTATTATTACTAAATAAAGTAATTTGTATTCGTACACACAAACATGTGAGGCTGTTACATTGATGTTAGGGCTGTTGACTTGAATTAGAAGCAGTTTGCTGTTGTTTAATAGGTCACACTGCTGCTTACACTGAACTAACTGCTTCATTAGTTGGTTAGAAGACTGTGTATCAAAGAGGTTAACTGTTTCTTATCGCCGATGAAACTTGGTTTTTAATAATTGAATGGAACTGAATGATGAGTTCACATCAGGCTGCAGCTTCACATACACTCACGTCCTGTGTGTTGGTAAATGTGCACTTTGTGTGTCATCGACTGTTATCAGTGCCGGATGGTGATTGGTCAACATCTCTTAGATCTCTCTCTTCTTCCTCAGTTCTCAAGTCTTTTTCTTTGCTTCAGTTTTTTTGTTTACCCAGCATCCCCTCTGACTCCCTCTTTTCTCCGTCCCTGGCAGATCTGGGACATCCGCTCCCTGGAGTGTGTCCACGTCCTGCAGACCAGTGGCGGCAGCGTCTACTCCATCGCTGTCACCAACCACCACATCGTCTGTGGCACTTATGAAAACCTCATCCACGTAAGGGACACACACACACACACACACACACACACACAAGCTCACACATTTATATTTATAATATAATCATCAGGACCATTTTTACAACGGTTTTATTTTTTTTTGGAGAGCACTGCCAGACTAGTTCTGCTGTGTCCTGATATGACAGCAATGTATCAATGTAAATATTATTTAGTGTTAGATATAAATTTGTAGTGTTAGATTTAAGATGATGATGAAGATGATGAAGGTGCACCTGTCTCCTCTGCAGGTGTGGGACATCGAGTCTAAGGAGCAGGTGAGGACCCTGACAGGTCATGTGGGGACAGTTTACGCTCTGGCTGTCATCTCCACCCCGGACCAGACCAAAGTGTTCAGCGCCTCCTACGACCGCTCCCTCAGGGTGAGGAGAGTGTGTGTGTGTGTGTGTGTGTGTGTGTTCTAAATTAAATCTGAAATACGCCTCCTCTCTTCCCTTTCTGTCTGAGGATTGGATGAGAGGATGCAGCTTGCTCTCATGTCTGTACAGGGAGTGTTAGTTTAGCCTAGCACAGAGACTGAAACTGGGAAACGGTCTGGTCTAACTCTATTGAACTCCTCCTTTTATCTTTGGAAACTTCAAACAGAGGAACTGAATGTTTTCATGCATCACAACACCTGAAATGAGTCATACAAGAATAATTCAGGTTTCTGTCGTAGATTGACCAGACACATGGTGCACTTTATGATCTTGGTTTAGCTTGTTTTATGTTTGTGTCATGGAAATAAAACTTCAGAGGAAAAAGTCAAAGTTGTGTATTAAGTAGTTTGTTTATGTGTAGGTGTGGAGCATGGACAACATGATCTGTACCCAGACTCTGCTCAGACACCAGGGCAGTGTTACAGCTCTGGCCGTTTCCAGAGGACGCCTCTTCTCCGGAGCTGTCGACAGCACCGTCAAGGTACAACACATCACCCTCAGCCAGCTGTTCCACCTGCTGCACATCTGCATCTGTCTGTGCCTCTGTTGTTGTTCCCCCTTCATCCGTGCAGCATCTTTCCCTCAGCTGTTCAAATCTCAATCTCTTTAAGTTGTAGAATTTCAGAATAAAAGCACGTTGAAATAAATTAATCATAGATATGTTTGTGGTTGCAGTTACACACAAATGACTTTATTTTTTTAATGTATTTAAAAAAAAAAACCTTTTTCTGTCTCCCTCCTCTAGGTGTGGACATGCTAAACGACCAGTCTGCTCTGCAGTTGAATCCAGTTGACTTCATATCTCGTTAACCTTTCCACATCATTTCCTCCTCCACACCCGTTTCTTTGATTGTGATATAACGGCCACAGACCGATAACAACCACCACTCCACAGTTGAGCTGCATTGGAACTATTTTACTAAGTGTTGCTTTTAAATCTCTGAAACAAACACTCCAACACGCCGGCCCGGTCGCCAGGATGGACCGGTTCCTCCGTCTGATGGCTCCTCAGTCAGACCAGGTCACGCCCCGCCCCACGCCGACCTCAGCGACCCAGTGCATTACAGGACTAAATGAGACGAGCTGCCTTAACGGTTGCAAACGCACTGCGCCAAAACTGAGATTGAACGGGCGCTGCACTCCTGTAATCAGAGCAGGAAGCAGAGAGGATTATGGTTATTAGAGTTTTCAAACTGTAGATGGTCCTGCCTGCTTCCTGCAGACACACCTGCCATTTAAGAACTGTACTGACGATGCCTAATGTATACTGTTCAAACTTGCGTAAGGGCTGGTTTCATAAACATGGCCTGACGCGGCTGCGCTCGCTCCAATGAGACCTTTCCAAAGCCAAATCACTCCAGAGAGAACTCCCAGAATGCACCTTTCATCTCATGTGAAATGAAGTAGCAGCAGTTTTATGCTGAAATTTATGTGAACAGTGTTTTTGTTGAGTTGGTCTTCATTGAGCTAAAAAAAAAATCTCTATACATTCGTTTCCATATTGTGCTTAGAAGTCAAAGGTCAGCAGCCCCCCACACCCAACTTCTCCTGGAGTCTGGATCCACTCAGACTTTGGTTGAACTGCTGCGTCACCGTCACCAGAACTGGCTATTTCATTACTTTAAGGCTCATTTGTAAACTGCATGAACTTAATATAGAGCAGCGGAACTGAAAGGGAGCTGTACATGTCTTATGTTCTTTTGCCCCCAAGAAACTGAAGCAAAGTGCTGTGACAGTGACCGTAGCCTGGGTTTGTCAGCTCTGAGACCAGCCAGTGTAATTATAAAGACCCTGGCTGAGTAGCATTCAAAACAAACAAAACTCTGTGTCTGTTCTGGACCAAAAAAGCGCACACAGGTGGATGCAGGTGCAACAACACATTGTAACACTCCTAGGTTTTTGCAGCCGCCGCCCAGTTCAGTTTTGTGAAACCAGCCTCTACGAAAACACCTTTTAATAAGTGCAGACTTTAAAGAGAATGACAGATCTATAGATTTACTGAGTTTTATATTAGTGCCATGATATAGCTGTATTCAGAGCCACTCAACGGTTGTACAGTTGTGTAAAGTAACAGATAGTGCCGAAGCCTGGACATGTGCCCATGAGAATGACTCACACTGACCTACATAACAGAGACAGGCAGAGAGGAGGAGACGGTTCGTGTGCATGTATGTGTCTGTCATTGTGTATATGTGAGTGTGTTTCAATGAGTGCCATATGTGTGGATGAAACGTTAGGAAAGACTGCAATAATGTGTATTTCTCTCTCTCCCCTCTCACCGTCTCCGCCCTGCCTCTCTCAGTTGTCTGTCTTCAGCCGGTCAGAATAAATGTAACCACGGATTAACGCTTGTGTCGCACATGATGGACTCACACAAGGCAAGAGGTGGACGAGGTGTAATTAACCTCCAGACTCCCAGAGGCAAAGTGCCATTGAGCTTAGGTGAAGTCCTGTGTTCCTAAATTATGCCTGAGGACCCACATTGGGTTGAACATATGAAAAATGACCGAATCTGTCGGGGAGGGTAATTTTTTTTGTTAATGAGATCATGTACACTCACACCAAATTTAGACATTTAAGCTAAATTAGATTTTTACAGATGTTCAGAAGTATTTTGCTTTCATTTCAATGCAGTTCTGGCCACGACTTCCTGTAGCCTTGGTGAGAGAGGTAGAGAGGTAGAGGAGGGGAGGAGAGAAAGTGTCTTCGCTGGTCACAGTTTAAGTGATTTCTTGTATACTTGTAATCATGTAAGCCTGAGTTGATCATTGATCAATAAAACTGTTGTACACTTTGACATCTTATAATCTAAATTTATTTCAATAATGAACTTGCTGCTTCATAGGATAAATAACATAAAAAGTGGACATGTGTCTATTTAATTGGGTATTGTTGTCTTCTCAGAATAAAAGAGGATTTCACAGGAAAACCCCGCCCCTCAGTGATGAAGTGACACAAGTAACAAGCTTCTTTTTTTAACGTGACAGGCCAGAGCAGGTGGCATGGCAACCACTGACCTGTTTTGACAGTAAATTAGTAATGCTAAGCAAACTAGTGGTATCCTTGTTTATTATTTATAGAATTTTTTGGCTTGACAGGAGAGACAGAGAGGGGGAATGACATGCAGCAAAGGGCCATCGGGGAGGATCAACCAGGGCCGTTGCAGTGAGGATTACAGCCTCTTTCTATCTGGGGCCTGCTTAACACAGTCAGCTTTATGACAGCCCTGTATCTTTATTTTAACCACACATACAAAAGTGGAATCCATAGTGTCATCCAGCTTTGGGCAGATTGCTGAACTCTCAACATTTTTTACATGTTTTTAAATGACTGAAATAAGAGCCTTTTAAAGAGAGTGACAGGAGTGGGAGAGCTGTGTAATGTAGATGTGTGCTGCCCCCTGGAGGAGGACCTTGAAAATATAAAGTTTAAAAGTTTTTATAAAGCATCATGTGTCAATACAGAGGGAGGCCGAGGACGGTGCAGTTTGTATATAACATTTATTTATTCAGAGCAGATGGCCATAAGATGCAGTCACTGCAAGCACACCACTGTCCACACACATACACACTCGCACACAGGTTTCATACAGTCAATAGCAGAGCAACATGTAACACACACACTCGGCCTCTCAAGCATTCACATACAGTCACTGCAGAGCAGAGGAGACACCGGTCCAGTATCTGTTCAGATAAGCACAGGCGGAAAATCAAATCAAAAACAGCTTGGCTTTTTCTTTTCTCAAACAAAATGAACGACTTTTGCTCCACAACATATTTGACCATCTGTGTTTTTTCACCATCTGTGTTGTATTTCACCTCTGTAGCCTGATCCAACCCTGACCCCCCCCGACCCCCGACACACTTCAAAATAACACCTACAACATGACAGATGACCAAAATGAGACCCAAGGAAGGAAGGAGGAGAAAAAGGCTAAAAGTTTCTTCAACATTATGGGCCGAGTTAAAAAGCAAAGACGTTTTTTCTTCCATTTGTGGATGATGGGGGGGGGGGGGGGTGCAAGTGTAAAAAATAAGACCTAACCTCTATACAGGGCGAGTTAGAAAAACTAGAAAATTTGAATCTTTATCATGCAAATCAGGTTCCACAAATCACTTTTTTTTTTCAACACTGCACATTTTACCCACGTGCCAATACATGTATTTTGTGTCGGTAAAATTTAAGTAAAAAGAAATGTGTATTATTCTGTTAACAGCTGGATCACCAACCTGACTGGTTTTAATTAAAGGGAATTTTTTTTAATTGATCTACACTTCAGAGAATGAATTTGTCGTTTTGGGAAATACACTCTAGTGCTAGCAGCTGGTTAGCTCGCACATAAACAGGGTCCAGTGGTGAGAAAACCACTGTGTTGATTTGCACTTATGCTTTTGTATGCATCAAACAATGCTAAGTAGCAAGCTAGCTGAACATAAAGACCTTATATGGTCTTCATGCTAAGCTAAGCAGAGCTAATCAGGTGTTAGAGTGGTGTCAATCTCCTCGTGTCAGTTTCCTAAATATTTGCTGTAACTACATAAAGTCTCAACAAAATAGCATGTGAATGTGAAGATTCAGTTGTTACATAATTCAAGCAAGCTTTAGCTCATTTTACACAGTGTCTGAAGTGTAGCTGTTTTAATGGAGACTTCATTTGTCCAGTTAGGTTGAGACGACTCAGTTGAATGTGAGTAAGACAGCAGAGCAGTACATGGGGGAAAATGTCACTGTTGATTAGTGTTTTTTTTTTTGTAATGCTTTTATATTTTTTCATGACCAATATAAATAATGAAAACCGAGGAAAGAGAGAGATCCTCATATTTTATACATACCCATCTACTGTATTGTCTTCAGACCAAAATCACAAAGCAAGGCACATGGTCAAAGAAAAAAAACAGACATAATGTTGCATTTAAAACAATTAAAAAATAATACAACTGAACAACAACAATTCTTGTATTATACACATTGCCGGACACACATGTACACATGTAGGCAGAGGAAAAAATAAAATATAACCATAAAAAAAAGAAAGAAAAAAAAACGCCTCCTGGAAATATCCCAACATGTTATCCTACAATGATTCCTCAGCTCGGACCACTTAAGCATGGAGAAGCAAACTGATTCAACACTCATTAGATCTGTTTACTTTGAAAAATAGTCTTCAGGATGACACATACATCATAAATACACTTCTTTTTTTTTTGCAAATATCCATATATAATAATCTCTATTTGATCATAATTTAAATACCACAACTATTCTCTGAATTCTTATTGATTTATATAAGGAGTGTGGCTGCTATGGGACTGTGGTTTTCTTATGGGCCGAGGTGCATATGGAGAGAAGCACCTGGCTGGTTTAAGGAACTGAATCCAAGCTTCACAGCTCTCTGGTGCCACTTGCTCCGTCTTAACACTTTTTTTTCTCTTTTATGTATTTTGTAAATCCCATAAAAACGCTGTCATGGCAACACACTGTGTAGTATCCACGGTGATGCCGATGAGGATGGTGGGCGGGATGATGTAGATTGTCATGGCAACAGGGGGTGTGGGAGGTTTGGGAGAGTGTGGGATGAGAGAGATAAAGACAGAAAGAGAGGGGTTGTCAGTTGAGGTGTCAGGAAGGTTTGTTTTTTTATTTCATCATATCCTGGAGAGATAAACTCAGGGCTCCTGCACAGTGATGTAGGGAAATATCTGCACATTTGACAAAAATCTCAGAGAGGGGACAAGCTGACGCTGAGCAGATACTGATCTTATTAACTGGACTGTTGTTGGCCAGATGTGATCGATCCTCATTCAATTCAGCAACTATCAGCTGACTCAGCCCTGCCCTCATGTCACCTCACATTAAAATGATTCCAGTAGATTGCTGCCAGGTTTAAAGCCCACCTCCTGTTAGAGAATGCCTTTTACTTATTGCTCCTGTAGATGCACAATCTGCTGAGTGGAACACACATTTTGTTTTGTTACATCACAAAAGCAGCCAACTATGATCCACAGTGTAGAGACACAGAGAACAGACATTTCAGTGAGTTCAGCAGTATGTATACATGAGAACTAACTTTTGAAAGAGGGAGACAAATATTATGCAATTGGACTATATTTGTGGGAAAATTAAACAAATTAGAGTGTTTTATATCTGGAGGGGATCTTTAAAGTTTTGATAAGACAGGCTAATATTGGATTGGTGATCAGTATCTAATATTAGCAGAGAAAGTTGGCTCTTTGCAATCCTGGCTTAAAAATGTTTGTAAATAATGTAACCTCAGGATCAGGCCTAGTGTCTAAACCAACACTGATTTTAACTTTCATTACCAACTTGTTTTGCGTGGGCAAGTTTGTTTCTGCAGCTTTATTTTCAGGGATGTGAGGGGAAACAGTGTGGGTGAAGCCGAGTTCATTGACCTCTGGACAGACGACTCTGACTCTGACTGTGTTGCATTGTCTTTTAAACGGGAGGGAGTTTGGACCGACCGAGGCTAACCTGACCTTTGACCCAGAGACTCATCAATTTCACTTCCTCTCCCCTTCTTTCTTCCCCTTTCCTCACCTCAGACCTGTTTATCTGCATCCTGAAGTCCTCTGAGACCTGACACCTGTCTCCAAGACAACCTGCTGAAGCTCCTCTCCTCCCTCATCTCTCGCTTACTCTACATTGTGCAGGCTCCCGTGTCTGTGTCTGTGTGTGTGTGTGTGTGTGTGTGTGCAAGCTGGCTGCATGGGTCATTTTGTGCTTCTCCTGTGTGTGTGTGTGTGTGTGTGTGTGTGTGTGTGTGTGTGTGTGTGTGTGTGTGTGTGTGTGTGTGTGTGTATGTCGGTGATGATGAGGATGCAGTAGAGTGCATGGACGCAGCCAGAAACAGGAAACTGGATTTGATCCTGAAACTCCAACAATCCACAAGCTGAACCCAGAGCTAACACACATACACCTGTCACACTGTCCCAATCACACACACACACACTCACTCACTCACTCCAGGAGCTGGATAGTCTCGTTTTGGTCACAGATAAAAAAAATTCCACCAAGTCATTTACATCGTCACAACACCAGAGGTCACCATTCCACACAGAACCAAGACATCAAACCAAAGAGCTAGAGATTCATATTTATCGGTATATTATATATTAGTGTGCTAATGCAGGACTTTTCAGTAGATATAAACTCTCCATGCTTAGAATGTACACATACCATACTATGATTCATTACACAGTTGGTTTTTCAATCAGTATTAGTTTAGTTTATTTGTTCAAGTCCACGTGGAGTTCTTAAAGAGCCATGTTTTGATTGCAGTCTCCTTCATTTTGTTGCATTTCTTTATCTCTCCGTCTGCTGATTTATTTTTTTAAATCTTCTCTCCCCATCAGATGTGTTTGGTCCTTTTTTTTCAACCTGTCTCTTTTTGCGTCCCTCTCTTTATCCATCCATCCTTCATTCTTGCACTCTCTCCGCCACATGTCTGTCCAGGCCTGTGACAATGCTCCATCATTGTTTTCATCATCAGCAACAGGAGATGAGAGGAAGAAGAGGATGAGAGAGGTTTTTCCAGAGCAGCGGCGGACGGAACGGTAGCAGGACGGGAAGAGCGAGGAAGAGAGGGGGGAGGGGGGAGCACGACGGAGAGAGAAGGATGAAGAGACGAAGAGAGAGATAGAGAGGCGTGTTGCCCGTTTGTGCCATCTGAGTCACTCCTGTTGCAGCGTTGCCATGGAGACACGCTGATTGGTTTCTGTGGTTACTCCAACATGGCGTCGAGCTGGTCGGCCAGGTCATCGAACATGCTGCCGATGTCGTCTAGGATGCTGACTGTGGTCTTCTGCTCCGCCACAGAGCTACACACACACACACACACACACACACACACACACACACACACACACACACACACACACACACACACACACACACACACACACACACACACATACACAAACAGAAGCACAACATTATAGCAGATGATGGAGATTGTAGCCTCTGATTTCACAGCTGGTGACACTGGTGCTGAAAGGTTGAGGCTAAACTGGCTATCAGCTAAACTCCATCCCCCTTTACTGTTGCTACACCCGCCTTTGCTGATCTACTGTCAGTTTACTGTCAAACTGTTCAACCAGCTGAAGCATCTGACATGAGTCAGTCATACACACTCAATGACCACATAGAGATCATATCATGCTATAAGACAGAAGCTAACCCACTGAGACTAAAGATCCATGTCTGACCTCGCCCTGGAAGAAATCAATATGAAGCGTTGCTCTCTGCATCGTAGAGCCACTAAGTATCACATTAAGAAATACAACAAACTCTTATTTCATTTTTACATTTCCCTGCTCGACTGCTTTAGTTTTACTGTCAATCGTTCAAGACCTTCAGGGTGAGTTTCAAGTAAAGTTTCATTTGACTCTCATGCTGACTGTTACACAGAGTTTGACTGTACCATAAACCTTTAGCCTACCATCTGCCATCTTGACAAATCAAGGCTCACAATATAGTCTACTTGCCAACAATGAGTACCCGGAAATGTTGAGTACCCCAAAGTTTTATGTTAGAAATATATAGTATGGGTCCCCAGTATTCAGAAACTGCCGGATGCTAACTTATATATATTGGGCAATTAGCACAATTGACATAATTAGCATAAATTAGCATAATTGCCTATATGGGCAATATTTCAACAAAATTGACTTGGCTGATCTGGGCAATATTGGAGTGGTTTTAGGGGTTATTGATGATGCTGAATCCATTTCTGACATTTTCAAAATTCAAAATGGCTGTCTAAACCGGAAGTGACCAGATTGAAATCCATCAAAATCGGCCCACTGGCAGTTAAAATCTGGTCACTTCCGGTTTAGACAGCCTTTTTGAATTTTGAAAATGTCAGAAATGGATTCAGCATCATCAATAACCCCTAAAACCACTCCAATATTGCCCAGATCAGCCAAGTCAATTTTGTTGAAATATTGCCCATATAGGCAAAATATGCTAATTTATGCTAATTATGTCAATTGTGCTAATTGCCCAATATATATAAGTTAGCATCCGGCAGTTTCTGAATACTGGGGAGTGGGGACCCATACTATATATTTCTAACATAAAACTTTGGGGTACTCAACATTTCCGGGTTCACAATGGGGCCCTATGGGCTGGCAAGTAGACTAATAATAAAGCTTTTTGTCTGGAGGGGACCAGTTGTCCTGGTTACAGCCACATATGAAACTCCAGCTCAGATAAACTGAAGTAAACGTCTGAATTCACTATGTGCACGTTGAAGAGCTTGCAATCATCATAACACTGTGTCATTGTGTTGTTTGTTATGCAACGATTCACAGCCACCGAATACTAATGACAATGTGGCTGAATTTCTTTCTTTCTTTCTTTCTTTCTTTCTTTCTTTCTTTCTTCCTAACGGAAAAATAAAGTTCTTTGAATTGAATTGAATTATGTGAACATTTCTGTAAATTATTGGAACAATCAGATAAAATCAAATAATGAAATAATCTCCAAATTGTAACATACATGATCCTGGTGTGAACACCAGATACATCAGGGAACAGTGAGTGTGTCAGTGTGCGCGCACACACACACACACACACACACACACACACACACACCCCACCTCATGGTCTGTACCAGCACAAACCTGAAAACACACACTGCCTCATTATTATTGCTCATTACAACCAGTGCACCAGCCTGCTAGTGTGTAGTGTGTGTAGATGAGTGTGTGTCCGTACTCCTCCTGCCGTAGTATCTTGTCCTCCACGGCGCGCAGAGCGGCGGCCAGCGATGCACTCGTCTCCTCCAGCTTCTGATGCACCAGAGAGTCCACGCTGTAGTCTGGCGTCGTCGTGGCAGCCGGCGTGGTCACGCCCCCTCCGACCATCCCGCTGTCCACCGACACGCCCCCGATGGAGGAGCGGGGCGGCTTGACGGGCGGCGGGGTGGGGCTGGGGGTGGCCGGGGTGTTGGGGGTCTGTGGGGTGGTGGGGGTCTGAGGGGTGTTGGGGGTCTGAGGGGTGTTGGGGGTCTGAGGGGTGTTGGGGGTCTGCGGGGTGTTGGGGGTCTGCGGGGTGTTGGGGGTCTGCGGGGTGGTGGGGGTCTGAGGGGTGTTGGGGGTCTGAGGGGTGTTGGGGCTCTGGGAGGACGGGCTGGGCGGCTTGGCGTTGGGGGGGCTGGGGGTGTTGGATGGGGGGAAGGACGGGGGGGAGCTGGTCTGCCGGGACACCACAGAGTGCTGTCTGACCGGGGCGGACCCCGGCGTGGGAGAGGGGGAGGGGGGGCTGGTCAGGGAGTGGATCAGTTTGGCCGGTTTGGGGGCTGTGGGGGGTGGCACCGGTTTGGGTGAGACAGGTGGAGGGATCTTCTTTCCTTCCACTACAGAGAGACACACACAGACACAAGAGTAACGTAGGTTAGAGCTGCCTGAAGGACCAAGGACAGAGTGTCCTCTTCCAGTCTATGTCAAGTGAAGACATGGGACAAAAAATGGGAAAAACTTACGTTAAATGTATAAAGTAGTTTAGATTTTTTTTTTTTTTTTTTTTTTTTACTTTTCTGTCCTGTTTTGGTCCTCTGCTTTATTATGTCATCAGGTTTGTTCTGTCCTTTGTTTTCTGTTTGTCTATTTTTGTTCACTATTGTCAGTTTATAAATTGTGTATGTTATGTGTAATGTGTTTCCATTAAATACAGTAAAGAAAAAAAGAAAAAAATAGAAAAAGGAATCAGTTATCACACAACACAAACAGAACAGGCACTGTGAGCTGTGGTGCTAACAATTAATCCTGGACTGGAAATAAAAACTGAGTGTAAATGGGTCTAAAGAGCACAATAACACTAACATTTTAGCCTTATAATAAAAAAAAACATAAAAAACCCCCCCACAATGTATCTTTGGGGATTCATTTGAACAGAGTTGGTCATTATTAATAATCAATATTCATATTCTCTTTTGACTTTCAGTTCCAAACCTTGGTTGCGATTACCACAGAGTGGGACCTGTTAATCATTTAGATTAATCTAAATGATTAACAGGTCCCACTCTTGATGGCAGCTTGATGGTTTAAACTGTGGCTGTTCAGACCATAAACAAGGAATAAGAAGCAGGTTTGAAGTGTGAAGGTGTTGGACATGAGTGTCTAACAATTACTGTGCTATAACCTCCCAGAACACACACATCACTAGGTATGCAGAGGAGAGACAGTGGACAAGCTCTGATGTTATCTCTCTAGTCCTGTCACTTCTCATGTGAACAATCAAGTGTGACTCCTTTGACTTTGGAGGAAAGGCCATTCAAATGTTCTTCATCCTCATTTAGACAATTATAGTGTGTCTCTGCTCTCTGTAGTGGCAGCCTGTCCACTAACCTTTGTGTGATGACTGTTGTTTTCCAACAGCACCAGACAAATGAGTTCAGACTTGAAGGCATCAGTATACCATGTGATAAGTGGTTGTCAATGAGATGCTCTCGCCCAAACCTGTCAACACAACGGAGGTGAATGGTACAGGTCTCCTGTCCATTATCAAACTCATCAAATACACAATCCAACAACTCCAAAATGCTCTTGTGGACAAATTGTGACCTGCACATTCACCACTAACTAACACTCCGTCCAGCAGCCATGTCTGGAATGTAGTTCCAGCTTTGAATTTGCCTTGAAAACAACTCAGTCTCATAATGTTACAATATAATTTCAAAGCGTGGTGAATGTGCAGGTCACAACTTGTCCACCAGAGCGTTTTGGAGTCATTGGATTGTGTATTTGATGAGTTTTGAGGGACAGGGGACCTGTACCATTCACCTCCATTGTGTTCGCTGAGCAGCTCACGTCTCTGCCCCGTTGATCTCAAAACAACATGCACCGATAATTTAAAGTAATGAACCTACCCCTATGACTATAGGGATTATGGCAATAGGTGAATTTGCCAAAATGTTGAACTATCCCTTTAAGTGAGGGCCCAGTTGTTTGGACATACCTGTAATGACCTTCTTATGTTTGTTCAACACCATGAAACTTCATGTCTGTCACAAACCAGTTTGTTTTGGTCACCCACACCTCACCACACACATCATACCTGGGCTTCCAGGTGTGCCTGGGCCTGGCAGGGGGACTCTCTTGTTGCACACAGGCTGTGGGGGGGTCTGCGGGCCTCCTTGTCTCTTAATCTGGCCCACCACAGGCTTGGGGGAGACCGGAGGCTTTGGTTTCCTCTGTGGAGCTCCCTCATTGGCTGCTGGAGCTCCACGATCCACACTGTCCCTGCGAGGAGCGGCAGTCACTTGCGGTTGAGGTTGAGGTTGATGCTGGGGCTGAGGCTGAAGCTGAGGCTGAAGCTGAGGCTGAGGGTTAGGCTGAGGGTGAGGCTGAAGCTGAGGCTGAGTCTGAGGGTGAGGCTGAAGCTGAGGCTGAGGGTGAGTCTGAGGGTGAGGGTGAGTCTGAGGGTGAGGCTGAGGGTGAGGCTGAAGCTGAGGCTGTAGCTGAGGGTGAGGCTGAGGGTTAAGTTGCGGCTGAGGTTGCGGCTGCTCCGTCACTCCAGCATCAGACACCGGGCGGCGCTTCACGGTGGCGGTGCCGTTCTGGTAGGGCAGTGGCTGCATGGTGTTGGGCACCCCGAGGCCCACTGGTTCTCCGTTGGCTGCGGCCAGTTCGGCAAAACCCTCGGGCTCCTTGTCGCGGCTCTTGGGCCGTCGCTTCACGGTGGACGACTCCTGGAGGGTGAAGTCGGAGCCGTTGGGGTGGGGCTTTGAGCTGCGGGGCCGTCGCTTCAGGGTCGCCGTGGCTTCCACGTTGGAAATGTCATCGTGGGCGTAGCCTCCGTCTCCCTGGGGAGCCTCCCCATCCCCCTGCAGACAGACACAAAATACACACTAACGGAAAAATTCATACATTCATGACAAGAGGTCATTTTTGCACAAACAGTCAGAAACATTGATAAATGGATCAACACAAATAAAAACAGAGAAGATTCACTATGGATTTGTACTACAGTAGATCACATTTGATTTTAGCACATTACATTACATAGATAGATACAGGATATATAAACACAGGATAGATAGAACGATAGAATGATTGATAGAACGATAGAACGATAGAACGATAGAACGATAGATAGATAGATAGATAGATAGATAGATAGATAGATAGATAGATAGATAGAACGACAGATAGATAGAACGGTAGATAGATAGAACGACAGATAGATAGAACGGTAGATAGATAGAACGATAGATAGAACGATAGAGCGATAGAACGATAGATAGAACGATAGATAGATAGATAGAACGATAGATAGACAAACATATATAGATAGCTACCTGTCCTTCTCCTTCTCCTCGACCTTGGCGGCGGATGGTCAAACTTCCCTCCTCCGCAAACGGCAGGTTCTCCGACGAGCTGCCGCTGCCTCCGGAGTTGGGGTGGGGGGAGGATGGAGGGTGGGGGGAGGAGGAGTTGACAGCTGGAGGGGGGGCCTCAGGCTGGACAGAGGGAGACGGCAGAGCACTGGGAGTGGGCTGGTTGCGCCTGGCAGCAGCCACCAGCTCAGTGACGGGGCCGCTGATGGTCCGTCGGCGATTGACCACTTCACCGTCCAGGCCAATGGCGTCACGTGTCTTTCCCACCTGTTGAACACACAACACGCCATTGGTTGACTGTGCTGCAGTTAAATATGGGGCACCTGCTCAACCTGGGCCCGGGCATTACTTTACTCGTTACTTTCACCCCAAAATTAACTAAGTTAGTAACTCAGTCATTATACAGTAACAGTAACTAACTAGAAAATTTCCTCTGGGAAATTTTGAGAGGGCCACGGGAGCTACGGCCGGTTTTGCCATCTCTGTCAACATGGGAATCAAACCCACGATCTTAAGGTCAAGACAGAACTGATCAGACACATGATCATCTTTCTATAAGCACTGATATGGAGGAGCTGTAATCACATTAGGTTACCTGTGTGTGTGTGTGTGTGTGTGTGTGTGTGTGTGTGTGTGTGTGTGTGTGTGTGTGTGACTATGAGCTGCATCCTGTGTCAGTCTGATTTAGCTGTGTCTGTGTTTATAAACATTTAAACGAGCACCAGGTGGATTGTTTATGAAGTTAACGAGCTCTGGCCTGAGAATCACAGAGGTTACCACGGCGATAGGGGCCCCCCAGGCTGAGACAGACAGAAACGTCGAGAAAAAGAGCGATTTTCTGCCTCTGCACTGGTCTCGCAAAAGGCTTACTGTGACAAAACGGTAACTCCTATCAGAACAAAACACAGATCAACGGTGCTCTAAGGACTTCCTGAAAAATGTGGTACGATTTGGTGTTTCTACAGTAAATATTTTGGAGACGCTGGCAGTTTTAAAACATCGGTCCGTTCTGCTTCTCTCAGAAAATCTTTGTATTGGAGTCAATGAGGAGCAGAGACAGACGTGGCCGCACTTAGAGGCTGATAATTTAAATTCTGTAAGTCTCTCTGATATTTTGAGCACATGATATGAGAGATAACAAGTTTGTCTACAATTTCTGAAAAAATTATGTGTGTAGAGTGTAAATTGTGGCCGGGCCGAGTGTGGAAAGAGAAATAAATCTGGGCTTTCTCCCACTCTAACTGATGATGTCACGCACTCTGACACGAACATTCCGTGCAATACACACCCATTATAATCTCATAATTTCTCCAAAAATGATCATGGTCATTGATCAGGGATTGATCAAAAACTATATGACCTATCAAAAAGTGGAGTAATACGCCAATACACAAGACTTGTGTCTACTGTTTAAAGTTTAAATGAAGTCTCTAGGTGAAAGTATGCCTGAGCAGTAGACGTTTGAAAAACTCCAATGATTGTTCTTTTTCGCTCTTTTTTTTCTGCCTGTCCCTTTTTTTTCTGCCCCGACTTACATCGCGAAAAATTCGTAAACTGTTGAGAAAAGTAATAGCACACCGATCCTGATCAAACCGCACGTTTTGATATATAATTTGTCCTGCAACACTAGTAGCGAACCGAAAATCGTCCGGAAGATGAAAAAATTTTAAGTAATTATTATTCTTTTTAAAATTATGATTAAAAACACCACAGACAATCTCAAACAACTGTATCTATACTTTCACTTTCTCCAATATAAATCGAGTTCAAATAAAATGCAACATATAAAAATATCTGAGCTGGCACATCTTGATTGACGGGGGTCGCCAGAAATTTGTGATGTCAGAATGATATCACAAAGTCTTCTCAACAATACCTGCAGGAAGTTCTTCTGCAGTGCCATGCCTTTGGGTCCACCCCCTATTGATGACATTTCCAACATGGCGGCGATGCTCCTCACGCTTCCCATGCTGCTCGTCTCCACGGCGCCCGCTTCCACAGACACCCCGAGGTCGCTGGCCCGCCGCTGTTGGTGGTAAGGCACGTCCAGCATCCCCCCCGTGGTGGTGAGCGTGTGCTGCTGCGCGTTGGCGTCCGTCAGGTTGGAGTTGGAGCTGGAGATGGCGGAGCTGGAGCGTTTGGGCGGGGGCGGGGGCGGGCCTTTTTTCTTCTGCCGCAGAGCGAAGGACAGCGTCTGGTTGCGGTTGGCGCCCTTGTCCTGGTTGCGGACCGAGTGGCTGCGGCTGACGCGGTGGGTCACTGTGGCGTATTTACCACCTCCATCGCCTCGGACCACGGCTGAGTTCTGACCTATAACCTCTGCTTCTCCTCCTCCTCCACCTCCACCTCCTCCTCCTCCTCCTCCTCCTCCACCTGCCCTCTCATCACACTCTCCATCTGACACGGCGTATCGGTTGAGGCTGTGGGCGCGTTTCTTCTGGAGGGCGGTGGGCTCTGCTCCCTCTTCCTCAGCCAGCTCGGCCTCTGGTGGGAGGCAGAGGAGAGGGACCGATGGTTGTTGGTTCTCCCTGACC
Organism: Trachurus trachurus; assembly: GCF_905171665.1. Classification (NCBI taxonomy): domain Eukaryota; kingdom Metazoa; phylum Chordata; class Actinopteri; order Carangiformes; family Carangidae; genus Trachurus; species Trachurus trachurus. The sequence continues at coordinate 32,675,467 of NC_139905.1, read as the reverse complement.
TCCATCACCTGTGTCTTGGGGTGGTGCTGAGGGTGGGCCTGGTGCGGCTGCTGTTGCTGCTGCTGAGGATGAGGCTGCTGAGGATGGGGCTGGGGCATCTGAGGCTGGGGCTGGGGCTGCTGAGGATGGGGCTGCTGAGGATGGGGCTGCTGAGGATGGGGCTGCTGAGGATGGGGCTGCTGAGGATGAGGCTGCTGAGGATGGGGCTGCTGAGGATGGAGCTGAGGATGGGGCTGCTGAGGATGGGGCTGCTGAGGATGGGGCTGCTGAGGATGGGGCTGCTGAGGCTGGGGCTGGGGCTGAGGCTGGGGACATGGAGGTCCTCGGTGGGTCGGAGACTGAGGAGGGTGTGAGCGCGGAGACTGAGGTCTCTCCCCCTGGATGAACTGGGGGGTCGGCTTGGGTTTGGCCTGCGGAGAAGCTGCACTCTGCACCGAGGAGGCAGAGGAGGAGGAGGAGGTCCTGGTCTTGGTCGGAGTGTGAGGGGGCGTGTAGGGAGGTGCGGGCTGAGAGTGGGAGTGCGAGTGCGAGTGGGAGTGTCGGTGTTTGCCTTGAGAGGAGACGCTGCCTCTGTGGGAGGACGTGCTTCCCTGGCTGCTCTGCTGCCTCATAGTCCGCGCCTCCTTCTTAGGCGGCCCCACGCCTCCGCCCCCTCCTCCTCCTGTTATCACCTCCTCGTGGTCTTTGCTGAGGCTGCGTGTCCGCTGAGCTTTGACCTCCTGGCCTGGCTGAGTCATGGCGTTCTGCAGCTCGGAGCTCAACTCGCTGTCCTGGAAGGTGCTCATCTTTGGAGACATGACCTCTGAGGAGAGGAAGAGATTCATTTAATCAGGACAGAAGGTTCTGATGAGTCCTGTCAGAGTAAAGAAACTTTAAAGGAATAGTTCACCATTTTGGCAAATTCACCTATTGCCACAATCCCTCTAGTCATAGCAGTAGGTTCATTAACTTTAATTATCAGTGCATGTTGTTTTGGGATCCGCGGAGCAGAGACACAACTGCTCAGTGAACACAATGGAGGTGAATGGTACAGGTCCCCTGTTCCTTTAAAACTCATCAAATACACAATCCAACAACTCCAAAACACTTGCATGGACAAGTTGTGACCTGCACATTCACCACATTATGAGATGATCATTATCTAACATTACGACACATGAAGCAAATACTCAGAAATACGGGAGTAGCCTCACCAGGGGTGGAAAGTAACGAGTTACATTTACTCAAGTTACTGTAATTAAGTAGCTTTTTTGTGTACTTGTACTTTTTTGAGTAATTTTTAAAATCAGTACTTTTACTTTTACTTGAGTACATATTGTTGGAAGAAATTTACTTAGTTACATTTTAAATAGCTTAAGTTACAAAGTAAAAAATATATAACTCTGTGTGGGTTGTCAAAAGTAGCTACGCTGCTGCCGCCTCTCTCTCTCTCTCTCTCTCTCTCTCTCTCTCTCTCTCTCTCTCTCTCTCTCTCTCTCCCTTCACAGACGCACACAGCAGCAGCAGGTACACACCTCTCCCCCTCACCGCTACGTGAGTTAGTGCATAACAGGGCTCGTTGCTATGTTGTCATCTTAATATTAGCCATTAGCCGCAGCTAGCGGTTAAAAGCTGACGTTAATGATTAAAGACAACGTTATCAGGCATGTCCATCTATTCGGTTACGTTTATGGTGACCGTGCCAGACACACCGGGGCTGAAGGCCGGACCGGCAGTCCGTTGAGTTAAATGTAGGAGCCCAGTCAGATCCATGGCCATGCTCAAAGGAACAGACAAGCAGCCCACTGCTTCAGAGCAGTTACAGCAAAGATATTCAATAAATGGTTTATTAAACCGTCTTTGGTTACAGTAAAGAGGCAAGAGAGAGAGAACCTACAGTAAACCCCCCCCCCCCCCCTCCCCCCTCCTCCTTGAGAGCAGACAGGAAAGACAGTAAAAAAAACAGGTGTGTGAGTGAAAGAGGGAGAGAGATTTTTCTTTTCTTTTTTTTATCCGTATTGAAAATGGTATTGAGTATCGAATATTTTCCTTAATATCGATATTGAGTTGAAAATGTTAGTATCATGATCATGATCGTGACAACCTTAGTGCCAGTAACTGTAACTGTCCATCTGATTGGCTCTGGACAACTGCAGTGTCAGAAGGTCAGAATCAAGTTGGTGCCACAGGAAAAAAAAAAGTAACTAAGTAACTTGTACTCTGAGTACATTTTAAATGAACTACTTTTTACTTTTACTTGAGTAGATTTTTACACCAGTACTTTTACTTTTACTTGAGTAAAATTTCATCAAGGTAACTGTACTTTTACTTGAGTAGATTTTTTTGGTACTCTTTCCACCCCTGAGCCTCACTAAACGTACGCTTTTGAAATCACTCCGCCCAGCAGCCGTGTCTGGAATGTAGTTCTGGCTGCATTTACCTCGAAAACAACTCTGTCTCGTAATGTCACATGATTATATCATAGCGTGGTGAATGTGCAGGTCACAACTTGTCCACGAGAGTGTTTTGGAGTTGTTGGATTGTGTATTTAATGAGTTTGATAATGGACAGGGGACCTGTACCGTTCACCTCCGTTTTGTTCGCTGAGCAGCTCGCGTCTCTGCCCTCTGGATCTCTCACCGATAGTTAAAGGGATAGTTCAACATTTTTGAAAATTGGCCCATCGCCATGATCCCCCTAGTAATAGCAGTAGGTTCGTTACCTTTAATTGTTGGTCCAAGCTGCTTTTAGATCGGGGGAGAAGAATACCGAGCGGCGCAGCTATACTACGGAGGCTAATGGAATTTCTTGGTTTTGCTCATCAAACTCAGCAAATAGCTACACAACCAAAAAACTCAAAAACGCTGTGGTGGACAAGTTGTGACCTGCACATTCACCACGCTATGAGATAATAGCGGAAAGTTGCGAGATGGAGTTGTTTTAGAGGCAAAGTCGGACTTTACACTCTAGACGGCTGCTCGGCGGAGTGATTTCAAAAGCGCCTGTTTACTGCAGATACGTCCGTATACTACGGCACTGGCTGAGGTGCGCACACTGTGTCCCTCCGACCAGTGGTTCACTTAAGAAAGTAGTTCCGAGTATTTGCTTCACTTCTCTTAACTTTCCGCTATTATCTCATAGCGTGGTAAATGTGCAGGTCACAACTTGTCCACCACAGCGTTTTTGAGTTTTTTGGTTGTGTATTTGCTGAGTTTGATGAGCAAAACCAAGAAATTCCATTAGCCTCCGTAGTGTAGCTGCGCCGCTCGGTATTCTTCTCCCCCGATCTAAAAGCAGCTTGGACCAACAATTAAAGGTAACGAACCTACTGCTATTACTAGGGGGATCATGGCGATGGGCCAATTTTCAAAAATGTTGAACTATCCCTTTAAAGGTAATGAACCTACCCCTATATCTATAGGGATTACGGCAATAGGTAAATTTGTCAAAATGTTACTATGTAACTATCCCTTTAAGGGAAGATGTTTGGCCTCTCATGTGATAAGGCAGTTTGGGCCTAATTAAAAGCTTATCACTGTTAAACATTAGCCGTTAGCTTACCGTCTGGAGGCGGGCTATCCGTTGACATGACTTCCTGCTGCTGTGTGATTGGTGGGGGTTTCTTTCGGAGGGAGCCCCGCCCATCTGAACCACGCTGCAGTTCAGCCAGTCGCTTCACCGCCAGCATTAGCTTCTTCTGGTGACCTTTAACATCAACAGTTCAAACTATGGTTCTTGTTTCATGACGAATAGAAGATAGCTAGTTATTTCTCAAAATAAATGATATTTAATGTCATCATTATTTGATGTAAACATACTGCATATGCAGTACATAGATCTTGTACAGTAGCTAGAATGTAAATAAGTCTGAAACCCCAAAACAAAATACAAACAAACATCTTATAAGTCAATTATTTACATCAATAAAAACTATTTAATAATTTGCCTGAGTTGTTACAGTAAAATACATATAAAGCTATATTTCGTTTACAATTTAATCTATATAAAAGCAGTAACAAAAAGCATTTTTTAATCAATTAAATTATAGACCAAATAAAATGTACTCCTCTATTTATCTTTCACTGGGTCATTTTATATTTCTTAATTCCTTAATTTACGTCTTTTCTTGCAATATAATTATATATTTGGAACACATTTAACCATTCATATTTCCCCTTCCATCATAAAACTGCATCAGAGAGATACTACACTGCTGTATCACAGTTTACAGATCATTTCGTGTTGTATTCATACTTGGGTAATATTTTTGACTTTTTTGGGCTACCATACCTAACGAGTCAAACTCATGAAACACCAAATGTAATGTAAAAACTAATAGTAGCATGTATGTATGATGTACGACTGTATGACTTACCCAGTTTGGTGATACCTATCTCCTGCAGATCCTCCCATGTGATGTCAGTGATGAAGTCGATGTTCTCATAACCGTTCTGCACCAACACCTGGTAGTACTGGCTCAGACCAATGGCAGAGAGCCACTCTCCTAGATTGGCCTGGAGGGAACCGACCAGAGAAATGATCCACATTAGTGTCAGCATGACAGCAGTCACTGTAGCAGACAGGTAGGTATCTAGAGTGTTGAGTTTCACTCACAGGTTTCTGATCAGGCAGCCACTCTGTCACACTCAGCTTGTTAATCTCTGATGTCATCTTCTTCCTGTGGCCTGGTTTAGTTATTCCAATAGCTGTCAGATCCTACACACACAAACACAAACACACACAAGTAAGATACAGTAGTGGCATGTGAAGTCTTCCCACCAAATGCTTTAAAATCTCCTTTTCCCCAGCATCTCTAACTGTCTCTCTTTCACGCACACACACGCACACAAAGTGGTACACATAGGAAAACTTGCAAAATGAAAACACAGGAAAAACAAAAGACAGTGTGACATCTAAAGAGAGCAGCTGCCAGTTGAGCAGAAAAGAGCAGAAAAATAAAATGTCTAAAAATGAGAAAGCAGCGAAGCATGGAGAGCAAAAGCAAACGTCTACAGCGAAGAGGAAGCTCCCACGGGAAATCAATGAGCTCGACTCTCCATGATTCATTTACTTTTATACTCACTACATTCTGTTATAAATAAATACAGTCACACGTACAAGCTAAGAATTAAAAATTATAGTGTACTGTATTAACAGCTGAACAGTTCATCATCCTGCCAACGTCTGTCTAGGATTGTTTATGTAATCCAGTGGTTGTGGTGGACACACAAGAGGACACACTTTTACAGACACACACACATGCACACGCCCACACACGGGCACACAGCACACACACAACTGCTGCAAATATAAATTATATACAGATGTGACATAAAAACACAGTAGTAGGGGCAAGATTTTATGACATGTGTCTGATAACAGAGTCAGCTCAGCTCTCAACCATTCAGCATGCACAACTACCACTGGAGTGAGCACACATACAAATCATTTATATGTGCTATAAATGATTTGTATGTAGGTGAGCGTGGTGTGTAGTTCCTGGGAGCAGGCAGCAGCAGTGTTGACGGTGAGGGGAAGGTCAAGGGGATTTTATTCTATTTTTGAACATATTCAGTGTCTCACACACTGGCACAGAAGAGAGTGAGAATAAAATCATATTCTTGTCAGAATTTTGAAATGTTAAGGTCATGTTTGAAAATTACAATCAACAAGTAGCCTACACAATGCTTTACAGCAGTTTGGTTGTTTTATTGTTGGAAATGTTTAAACCAGAGCTAACTATTTAATACCTGTTGTTTTTATGGCCATTATGGTAATTCAGAGTGCATTGTGTACAATATGAATTATTCTACAAATATGGTGTCATGTGAATACTGTATATGATGCAGGAATATAACATAAAACTATCACCGTGATACAATAAAATATACTTCTCTAAACTTTTTCTCTAAAGTTGCTAATAGTTGAAATCAAAACGCAGCTGAGATAGCCTCCAGTATAACTCAAGCTTTATAAATACTGAATCCAATATATCCCATGATGCAGCTTAATGACATTTTTTTTATTAGAACCTTCCTGTCTGATGAATCTCAGTCCCCTCTTAAAGTCCTTAACGCAGGGTTGTTAAAATTTGTTCTCAAATTAATAACAAAGAGACTCTAGGTATTGCTAAAAATGATTCACTTCATCTGGTACAGCAATGAGAAATTATGTTTGCCGGGCTTTCTTTCTTTTTTTTCTTCTTTTTTTTTGCTTTTATTCGCCAGATGGGGCTGTTTTGAATTTCCCTTGTTACTTGAAGCTATATTAAGTAATTTGTGCCACAGTAGGTGGCATTAACATTAACAAAACCACAACCACATGATAGCTTCATATTTACCTTACAGCCTATGCTACTGTAGACTTGGCCCCACACCATTCCAGCAACTTGGCACAATGGTGAATTGCTCTGATATGCACTATACATTGATGGTGCTGCATTTCAAGCCCAAACATCCCTTTAAATATTTTGTATTTACTTAATTAACGTTATTTTCTTAAGTTGTACATTTTAATGAGCAATTTTGAGAGGACCCCACAGTGTACCAGGACCAGGTACGAGGGGTCAGTAACAGGTCAAGGGGGAGAGGTGAAGGTTAAACTGGGGGGCAGGGAAAGAACAGCTGACATCAGTCTGGTTGAGTGGTTTCATTGTGCTCAGTTTTTCAAGGGGATGACACACATGCATCTTGAAAACATCAAGGACAGCACAAATCAGGCTAGTTTCCATTGTGGTCCTTGGAGGTGCCTGTGACCTCTCTGGGGTTGGAGTGAGTGGGGGGGGGGGTCAGGGTTCAGTTGCCTTACCTCCGGGGTCATTCGGCTAATGGTGGGCAAGTCATACCCAGCACCCAGGAAGTTTGGAGCGTAGACCTGCAGCTGAAAGTCGCTCAGCCATTGGACAACGGCCTCTGAGCTCTACAGGAGAGAAGACAGGGGGCATGCGGTAACTGTCTCCATGTCTGCTTCTTCAACAGCCACTTTTCCTCAGCAGGGCCAAGGAGGGCCAAACAGAGGCCATCATGTAGTTGCTATAGCAACAAACTGTGTATTAAAGCAGAAGTAAGCGATGCAGTGGTTTTGGCTAACTTCTTGTCAGCAGATGGAGTTAGCAGTCCCTGCCCTCGTCCCTACGTCACCACATTCACGCGCATCCCTTGGCTGCACACACAGAGAGGACCGCCCCTTTATGCCGTCCTCTCTCCTCATTGGATAAAGGTTGTAGGATACAAGGAAAGTTTTCTCCTGGGCTTACAGCAGAGCAGAGTGACTGACAGACCAAACACTCTATAGAAGTGATTGCTGTCGGAAGATATAACTATTTAAGACTTCTATTAACACAAACATTCTGCTTACTTCTGCTTTAATACTTTCATTAAATCTGCTCTAATGCCACAAAGAAGAATTAATTATTATACTTTTATGAACATACAGGTGCATCTCAATAAACTAGAATATCATGGAAAAGTTGATCTATGTCAGTAATTCAAAAAGTGACACACATTATATAGATCCATTACACACAGAATTAAACATGTCTTTATTTATTTCATTTACTTTAATTGTAATGATGATGGTTTACATTTAATGACCACCTAAAATTCAGTATCTCAAAAAAAATTGGAATATTACAAAAGATCAATTTTAAAAAAGCATTTTTTTAATGTGGAAATGTTAGCCTTCTGAAAAGTAGCCTATGTCCATCTATATGCGCTCAATACTTGGTTGGGTCTATATATGGAAATGGACTTTTCCATGATATTCTAATTGATTGAGATGCACCTATAATAGTGATTCGTTGGCATTACAGCATCAAGCTCTGGTTGATGAGTCAGCCTCTGTTACCCCTGCTCGGCCATGTAGCGGAAACCAGGCTTAGATATGGAAGGAGTAGGAGGACTCAAGTAGCCTATCAGCTACGCTCCAGCAAGAGCAGCAGATTAGCACCAATAAGATAATCTGCATCTGACTCTTCACAGCTGGAAATAAAGACACAAAAGTCAGGCTTGTTTTTTTCATGCTTTAGACGGACAGAGGCCGGAAAACGGTGACTGCTTTAAAGGAATATGTTGTAGAAGCAAACACACTCATTATTGTCACTATTTTAGCCGTTGAAGTAGCTACTGTGTTCCTACGCATGAGTGCACCTACACTTAGCGCTCTCTAACTCAACAGCTGATCTGTGGTGGACACTTGAGCGGGAACGAGGTGGTTCAACGATTCACAAACTGTATTTCCAAAGTAAAGGGAAGTGATGTCACCTCTGCTGCTTCTCTAAACTCATCTGACACAACCTCATGTCAAACAGCCTCAACCACCACTTTAATAAATCACAGGCGAGAGCGTAAAGACGAAGCGAAACATAGAATAAACTTTGTGATGATGAACTAACTCAGTCCTGACCAGCTGTAAAAGACAGTAAATAAATACATGACCTGGTTGGAGCAGTTGGTGGTTTGCTGCAACATCCTGCTCTAAAGCTGGTGCATCTCTTTAAACTCCCACATCCCTTCTGTTTCTTTCTCTCTCTTTGTCTTTTCCTCCTTTTCTTCATCCATCACCATAACCCTCCTCTTCCTCAGCATTATCCCTCAAAGCCAATTGGTGTAGCCCTCCCTTCTTTCTTCTTTCCCCTGCCCAGGGAGACATCAGGACACTGGGTACTGAGGAACCAGGACTGGAGCTAACAGATGGCCATGAGAACATGCCTTACATGTCAGCACACACACACACACACACACACACACACACACACACACACACACACACACACACACACACACACACACACACACACACACACACACACACTCACACGCACACACACACACACACACACGCACACACACACACACACACACACAGAAGAAAGCGATTCACACACAACCACCATGACCACCTGCTGTTTAAATATGCTCATTGGTATATAAAGCTTGAATTTATTGTACGAGACATGAGTTTAAATGAGGGCCCCCACATGCATACAAACACACACGCATGCACACACACATACACACACACACACACACACACACACACACACACACACACACACACACACACACACACACACACACACACAGAAGAAAGCGATTCACACACACATACACATACACGCATATGCACACTCTACAGTAAACGACAGCTTACTGTATATGATGTAAGCTCAGATTTCACACTTCCACCCACGCCATTGCATACTGCTGGGCACCTGCCAGTACACACACACACACACGCACGCGCACACACACAACAATACACACACACTAATACAGTATCTTAACTGTTATTCTTCCTGCCTGAGGGGCATCTAGAGACGTTTATCTCAGCGAAAGACGAAAAATACTGCAATGGAAGAAGAGAAGCTGCAACTAAAAGGAGTGAATAATGATGGAAAGCAGGTAGTAGATCAACCCTCACACACACACACACACACACACACACACACACACACACACACACACACTTGCATACGAAAGTCCTCATTCACGGATCAATACAAGACCACACACACACACACACACACACACACACACACACTCACCGTGTCGTGGCTGCATCCAAACACTCGCAGCACGGACGAGGCCAGCTGAGAGAGAAACCGCTGGGACATCTTGATGTCTACTTGTGTCTATATCTGTGTGTGTGTGTGTGTGTGTGTGGGAGAGTGTGGAGTGTTGTGATTCTACATTCTCATCAGGCTGCAGTTAGATGATGCTAGTGGCCACTTTCCCCTCACTGGTGTGTTTGTGGAGGACTGACTCTGTGGGATCAGGACTGTCCTACCTTCCCCTCGCCCGGCCCCTCCCCCTTCCTGGTTGCCGTGGCGTCATAAGGCGGCGCTTCGTGGAGTGGACAGCCGGATTGGCTCGACGTGCGAGAGGAGCTGGCAGAGCCTGCAGGGAGAAATATCATTGGCCGGTTACAAGCTGTGGCCCTATCACTGTAAACTTGTTTGGATCAACAGATGAGTTTCCTCATCATCCAAACTGAACTCTGCTCTCCTCCACCAACTCCTCTCTGCTCAGTCTGCTTCACTGCACTGACATGCAACCAATCACATCTTTTCATTCCAACATAAAACAAGCCCTCTCAACCAATCATAGCCATCTACACTTCCTCCTACATCCCCTGCTTTGGCCATCTGTCTGTTCAACCAGCCAAGATCTCTCTATGTGTGCATATCTGTGAGATATAATGACATTTTTAAAAGACCAGTGGATTATGACTTTGGTTTTTCTAGCCCAACTCTCCAGCTCTATGGTTTTCATCTTTTCTATCTATTAAACAGATCTTCCTCCACCCTCATTCTCACCAGTTTCACTCCTGAATATTGACACTTTGACCCTGTCCTACCTGGAGGTTGGTCCACAGACTTGGACTGCTCCATTAGATGCTCCTTAGCTTTGGCAGACTGGGACAAGACTGTGGCGAGAAGCTGCAGATACAAAAAGTACAAACAAACATCAGTGTTAACAGATCTAGTAACAACCTACATTTTCTTGCATTACAGTGGCGTTAATAGGATTTTTAACTGGATGCTAAGACACAGACACTGTATGAAGTCCAAATATTGCATCTTTGCAAACAGTCATTAATATCCAGCAGACGCACAGCAATAATATCATTCATTAGGAGTCATGTTGCTGTAAACATGGCAAAGTAAGTACAATCTTTACTCTATATTTGTTCTATTTTTGTTCTCCACCAACTCTTGCTGTTAGCTGGTTGGTAACACTGAACAGGAAGTGTACAATGCTCATGAATATGTGGGTTTGCCACCAAACATACCACACCCCTCTCACATTACTTGTGATCATTTGATCCATTTTTATTAGAAAATAACAATTGGTTTTGCTTTGACTGCCTCTGTTTTAGAACATGGTGCTGCTTTAAAGTGAGGCTGCTCAACTTCTGCTCAACAACCGTGGCCACTGTTGTTACTGAAAGATTACTTCTAGTTTTACTTTTGTATTAAATCTATTGACACACTGAAATGTAGTGTAACAGTAGAAGTAGAAAGTGTGAAAGAAGTGTTTAATACACTCAGTAAACTGACTCAGTATTAAACTGATTAGTATGTTTACTAATGTTTAATGTCTTTCTCTTTTCACATTTTTAATTATCACTAAAACACTAAATTACTTTCACTCTTTTTAAATGTGTTTATTCACCAGTAACTCATGTCATACAGTGATGCATCATCTACTGCTTCAATCTGAACGACTCAAACTTTATTTCCTTCACAGTTTATATATCCACAGTAAATCACCCACGGTGGCCCCGAGGCTACATTGATGCCTCTATACAGGAGTGTGTATGTGTGCGGCAGGGAAAAGTAAGTTGGTTGGCTACTTTTCTGCCCTCTTACTCAGAAACACAAAACGCTCAATGTCCCAGAGTAGATTGATCACTGTAGGTGAGTGTGCCTGGAGAAAAGTGATGAATGCTCCATGTCTGCTACATTAATTACATTCAAACTTTGGTCCTGAAACTTCCAGTATGAGCAGTGCAATAAAAATCTGCCTAACGCTGATGAAAAGTGAATGGAGAGAGACACGGGGAAGACAAATGCTAGCAGTCAGTCTGGGCTGTCCTGGCTTTTAGTTTTGCTGTGTGGATGTTTTAGTAGTTTTAAAAAGTGCCTCAGTAGCAGTCTCTTGTGAGGATGTGTGGCAGGATTGCAGGGACAAGCTTGGAGGAGCTCTCTGTTTTGTACAGAGCCAGGGCGACTAGGAAAGCTAAGATGATCCTGTC
>NC_139905.1:32561231-32658731 GCF_905171665.1 Trachurus trachurus | reverse complement strand
GACATAAGAACAATTTCCTTTTGCTTTCATGTGATGTCACAGCTCCTTCTTGTGGCCATTTTGCATCCCTCCAAGTGACCTCAGACAAAACATCATTTTAAGTCTGTGTTATAAACTATAATCTGCCTCTCATGCCAAAAAGATCAATCTGACTAGTTTGAGGTGTTGTATTTTCTTTTGTTCCAGACTTTCCTTGTTGGATTGTGCTTACAGGTATCTATCCACCTGGAGGAGGCAAAATGGCATGCAGTGAAGGTTCCCATTAGCAGAGTAGTAAAAGTAGAAAGAGGAGTTTACAGTGAACACCTTACCTGCAAAACATTCTGGGTTTCACCAATATCATCAATTAAGGTCCCAAAAGCTTTTCCTTTAAATCAAACCACTCCAGCTAAAACTCTTCAGGCCCTTCCACAAACAAACTCATATTTCTACTTGACAATTTAGCTGAGACTCACTGGTGGTGTTAGACTGTGTTCAGATTTGTTCAGTACATTCATGATAGTTCAGACTTATTCATTTCTGAGCCTGATACAGACACTATTAGTATTCCCAAATGTCACCACACGCACACGCACACGCACACGCACATGCACACGCACACGCACACGCACACGCACACACACACACACACACACACACACACACACACACATACACACACACATTCTCTCTCTCACACACACGTTGAGGGTATAAGTGCAAGGTGGGTAAAAGTGGTGTTAAAATGATAAAACGTGACAATAACATGTAGGAAAAGGACAAAACAGAAAACACGGTGTCTTGCTCAGAAAGGTGGTGTATCGGAGGTGTGTATCAGAAACTAGCAGGGTTGTCCGAGGGGGTGGGACAGTGGTGATATGCAGGGAGAGAGGAAAAGAACAAAGAGGAAAGAACGAAGGACGGAAGAGGGAAAAAAAACGGTCAAAAACAAGGAAACAAGACATTTAACTGAAGAGCAAACCAACTCAGGTGAACAGAGCCCTGTGGTAAAGTTGTCCTGCTCTTACAGCTCCATCCTAAAATCTCTGTATCACTCCCAGCCTACACCACTGCAGTACATCACTTGATCAGCCACCTCCAACAAAGATGTTTTCCTACTCAAGCAGAGACCAAACCCTCTGCATTGTTTACATTCAGACATGTCTTCATTCCAAGGAAGCAATAAAAACACTGAAATAATGTGCTTTTGTTATTTTTGTGGTTGACTTTAACCATTAAAAGGTCATTCACATGGGACTGATATTAGCATTGGTCTTGGAAAGTCAAGATCTGTGATCTGTCAGACACTGTATGTGGATAAGTTCTAGTCTTTATATCTGGTTTTCATCAAGCATGAGTCTTAAATGTCTTTACATTAGGGATTTTAAGACAAAAGTTTACTTAATGGCCTTTTTATGGCAGTGTATAGGTACTGTATGTAAATGCAATGATCAAGAAACACTCTATGTTTTAACAACATATGTCCATAGAGTGAGCTACAGTCATAATACCTCACATAAAACTTTAGACCGCTCTAAAATCTGCTCTCAATGATGAAGATGACAACAGCAATAACAGAAAAACAAAAGTTATACAGTATGAGCAACACATAAATTACAAAATTAATGATCCATAACAGAAAACTTTAATGGATGCCTCCAAAATGTAAACACCGATTAGAATCTGACGTGACCGATAGAAATTTCATCCTGGCAGATATTTCATAAAAACACCAGAGGGAAGCATCCCTTAAAGTTTTAACAACAATAATAATAATAATAATTATAATAATAATACAAATAATAATAATTATAATGAAAAGGGGGCGTGTACCTGGGGCAGTGGGTGTGTCTCCCTGTGGAGTTGTCACGGGCGACCTGCTATAGCCAAAGGAAGTGAAAAGTGGAAGCAGTGGCTGATGGGAATGTGGTGGAGGAGGAGGCGGTGGAGGCAGGATATGGATCTGATGGAACGTGGTGTCGTTGCCGTTGACTACCGCGTTGGCAGGGGCAACCGTCGCCGGAGGAACCAGCGGTATCTTTTGAAACTGTTGAGTGCAAATGACTGTGCTGGCCAAACCTAGATAACACCCACCGTGACGACACACCGAAACACACACACACAACCAGCCAACAGTGAACCAGCGCCACGGAACAAACAAACAACACAACAGAGAGTTACACAGAAGAAAAGGGGAAAAAAAACAAAAATTAAAAACAAAGGCTGAAGTTACAAAATCAAACAAAGAAATCAAAGGTAGTGGGGGACGTGGCTGATGTTGAAGGATGGAAAGAAGGAGAGAACAGACACATGTGGCCATTGTTGTGTGGTGGGATGTGGTGGAGATGGTGTCAGGGACCGATGAGCATCACCTCATCATCAACAGTTAGCTTCTTACTTAGCATGTTTACATCTTACAGTTGTATTTTGTGAGAGAGAAAGTGGATTCAGTCAATACAGCATCATTTCTACAGAAATATGAAAACATATGCTGTAGTTGTGTCTGTATACTGTAGTCTACTGGCTCAGAGCTTCCTTGTAGGTTGCTTGTAGACATTCAGCTCAGCTAGGTTGTTGAACTCACCAATCTGCACAAGGAACTCTTAAATGTTGTGATTAAAACTTTACTTCAAAGTATAAGAAAAGGATGTGTAACATTCATTCATAAACTGGCCATGTAACATTGAACAGTACGCTGGGAGGCCTACAGTAGCCGGCTAGCTCTTGTGCAAATGATTTATATAGAGTATGAATGCTACAGGGGAGCAGCAGTTTTTGTATAAAACAAATTAACAAATTGTTCAACAACTTTTCCTAGACTATGTAAAACATTTTAGAAACATTTAATTTTTTAATACTGAATGACAGATTTAACTGAGTTACTCTGGGACGTGAGGTTGGCAAGTTGGCTTTCTACAGCCAACTCTACGACCAACCAATACATTCTGCTCCCACAGTAGGCTGTTCATTTACAGCTGGATCATTTCTAATGCTCTAGCCTACTTACAGTATATGAGAGGTTTTTACCAGTCTGAGTCTGTACAGGACAGGTATTCTGCTCTGATGTAATAACAGCAATGTCATCTGTCCTCCGTCCATCACAACATTTCTTAGAGTCGGACATTATGACACGTTAACCTTATTTTTACTTTCACTATACAACACTAGCACGGCCTGCTGTTCAGAGCCTGTTCCTGTTCACTCCCACAGTCGACTTGACATTTGTCCAACGCACCCTTTGGATAACAGCAGTGTATTGAAGCTGTCAGTGAACTGCTCCCTCCTGCTACGTGATGCTCACCTGAGCTGGAGCTGTCCAGTCTTATTGCTGCTGCTGCTGCTGCTGCATCATCTCTCCACACTCGCTGCTGCACTGAGCTTAGGGCTTCTAGTAGGATTAGTGATGAGATCAAATCTTAGATGCAGAATATTAAAGCTTTGCAGATTGCATATATCATAATCAATTTCAGGTGTGTTTTCTGACTGAAAACAACTTTAGGTGAAAGGTATTTTACATTACTTGTGTATAAGCCTACCCCAAGGTTTATTTTTTCAAGTAAAATAGGTTTTCAGCTCAGTTACATATAACATAGTTATATTACATATAAACCATGGGCCTTAAATGCACAGTTTTATAACTTGCTAGAAGTCTCTCAATCAATAACATGCGATAATGGGAGTAGCCTACTCTTCATCACTGTTATTGAAAGCTTCCTTAAGAGTCAGTGTTAAATGAAAATGTGAAAACTGCATGTGACTTAAAACTAGAAGAAAGTCAACTTATTATAACTTACTAAATGCAAAAGGAACAGTGCTTTGTGATGGAACAGTAAGAGAAGGCACAGTGAGTTATGCAATGAGAAAATCCTCAGTCAGACAGCCTCATACTGGTCTGCAACGATTATTACAGTAAGCACAGGAAGGCCACACCTTTGTAGACTGAGACTCCAAGGCATGTGGGCCCTGAAGCAATGTGTTGATATCCCTTTGTCTTTTAGTAAAAGCATTTATATTTTATGTTAGCAAAAACTCTGGCCTTTGCCAACAGATGGTGTATGTATGTACTATTATCATCCCAATTATTGTCTGTCTAGTTTGGTGCATGATGATCATAATCCCAAATTCTCTCCTGAAACAGATTCATAGTTTGCCTCTGGGAACTTGGCTCTCTCAGCGTTAGAAACAGATACTTGACTAGATTAATTTACTTTTCACATGCAAACTGCTACATTTCAATAGTCGCTCTTGTAGTTAATGTGATTAAATCAAATGAGTTTCACCAAGTGTATTACTGTGCGTTCCCGCTTTGACTGTGATGACCAATTTAATTAAGAGTGCAGAATTTTATTTTGCTCATAAAAATATCCCTGTTTGTGGGAAGAGAGGGGGCGGATGAGAAGTACAGTACATGTAGAAGAGACAGACTGGGGAGGAATGGTGAGAAAGAATAATAATTAAAAATTGATGAAAAACAGCTGAGTAAATGAAACCTCTCACTACAACAGCTGCTATATTCCCACAAGTGTGTGTGGATGTTCCCTGGCAGTGATTAGTCAGTGTGCCCCAGATGTTTTTTGGACTGTATCCACAGCTGTACTGTATTATGGGACAGATACAACCGTGGAGCAGGTTTCATGGTTTTAAATGGACTGATACAGTTAAGGTTATGACAAGGAGGATGATGTTGAGAAGAGAGGGGAGTGAGGATCTTGTGATCACGGGGGATGAAGTGGACAATCACAAAGAGACAGACCGACTACAGACACCTAGACATGTTACTACAGAGAGACTGTTGGACAGGTGGACAATCAGAAAACAACGAGACCTGCAGACAGACACCAATAGACAGTTAAAAAAATCGGAGCCTCTTTGTGGCGATGCGGTGATGGGATGGATGTGAATGTTCTGTACGTCTCACCAAAGAGATTAATAGCTGACTGCGCTGATCTAAGGCGAGGGAACAATGCGTAATAGGAGGAGGTTTGAAGAGTTTGACACTGGTCTGTGAGCCTGTTAGGTAACGATACACACAGCTGACACCAGAAATTACACTTGTTCTACTAGTGGAGCTTCACTTCGTTGGCATTCATCTTGTTTTATGATTACCCTGTAGTCATTATTTCAGAGCAATATCAGAGCCTTTAAAGGGATAGTTCACCCAAAATTTAAATTTCACTCATTATCTACTCCCCCTCATGTGGACTAAGGGCTGGGAGAAGTTTCAGAGTCCTCCGTGGCTTCTCTGAGTTACAGGGGGTCTCGGTGTAGCAGTGCATGTCCATATAACGGTTGCAAATGGATACCAACTGTCTTCATAACAAAAAGACACACCAAAAACCATCCAAATACCTCCATGCTGCTCGTATGTAATGTCCGTCTTGTATTGAAGCCCCGATGTGCAAAATTGTCCCGAAAAAAATTAAATAAGTCTATATTTCAAGCTTGCTTTGTAACGGAAGCTTCTCCAAGCTCCTTTTCCCGGTTCGTCCAAATTTGACGAACCGGGAAGAGGAGCTTCCACTACAAACAAGCTTGAAATATAGACTTATTAAATTTTTTTCGGGACAATTTCGCATTTCGGGGCTTCAATACAAGACGGACATTACATACGAGCAGCATGGAGGTATTTGGATGTTTTTTGGTGTGTCTTTTTGTTACGAAGACAGTTGGTATCCATTTGCAACCGTTATATGGACATGCACTGCTACGCCGAGACCCCCTGTAACTCAGAGAAGACACGGAGGACTCTGAAACTTCTCCCAGCCCTTAGTCCACATGAGGGTGAGTAGATAATGAGTGAAATTTCAATTTTGGGTGAACTATCCCTTTGAGGTAAGCTAACACCAGCAGCTAGCTTAGCTTATCACACAGGGGAAAAAAATAAGCCTGACTCCATGAGGCATCATTTTCTCAGTTTTGGTATTGAACACTCAGTATTTGAACATTGTGCTACCTTGTGATCAGGGTTAAGCCGTTGAGGATTTTCACAATATACAGAATACAAATAGAGAGTTTATCATGTCTGATGCCATGTACTGTATCTACCTACCTGTCAGACATAGCCTCTATGCCACTGAATTAGAATTTGATTTTACATGATCCTCAAAGAGAAGAGATAAATATCTTTTCCACAAATGTCCAGTTGCCAAATTGCACAGAATCTCAGAGCAGATAAAGATAAAGATAAAGAGCATCTTACTCTTTGATTGACAGAGACAGACTACATAGGGGGTAGTGCTACTGTATGAGTCACCCAGCCAAAAGAAGTGCAGGCCGGCAGGTTGCACTTTTCATTGCTGAGATGCACACCCCGAGGTGCAACACTAAATAAAGCAATAAGATGGGGAGAATCCAATGACTCCTTTGGTGTTTTATGGAGTATAAATAATCTACTGCTGCAGACACGTTCAGCACACATGTAACAGGCTTGCAGAGGAGAGTCTGCCTCACATGTGGAGTCTAATTAAGGTCTAATCTGAGCTACTCCATAGAGTCATCTTTGATTTTGATACCTTTTGACAGAGCCAGGCAACAGACCAAATGAGCTAATGTCATTTCCTAAATGTCAGACTTTTCCATTCATCTGTGGAAATAATAAAACTTCATGCTTTGGATTTTCTCTTATTTATGTTCCTTTGTTCCACAGGCAAATAGACTGTAGGCCTACTGTATGTAGCAGCAGTGAGAAGAAGCAGCACAGGATGGTTCTGGCGTCGGTGTTTTCTTTACTTAACAGGTTACAGTCATATGTTGCGCAGGCTAGAGCACTGGAAAAGAGAGTAACGACACCACCATTGACTCCCGTGGTAAGGGTTTTGCGCCCCGAGGGGCAGGATATGGGTATTGCAAAAGCGCCCAGAAAACCCATTCACTCCAATGTATGTGTGTTGCCCACTTGCTTGTAAATTGATGAAAACTGCCGTGTTTTTGTTTTTAGGTGTCTTGGTCATATCAAATTACACTTATAATTTGTTTATTAGAAAATGTAGATTGAAACATTAATGTAGACAACTGTTTTTTTTTTTACTGGCCTATGTGTTAATGTTTATCTGTAAAGGATCCTCAATGATGCTATTAACGTGGGTGATCTATAAATGTCCTTAAATTATTGAAAACACCACACTGCTCATTCACCAACAATGCAGAGATGTCAGTTCTTGGGCGCTTTTGCAATACCCATATTCCTCCATCAGGAGGCGCTTCCATTGGACCAATGCGTGTCGTTACTCTCTTTTCCAGTGCTCTAGCGCAGGCCAAACTCCTAAAAGCTTTGTGGTTTCAGTCCGGTTACAGTTGTAAACAACTGGTGGACGTGAGGTTAAAATGTCGGGGCCTGGATGACAGCTGGGTGCAGCTCACATACATCTTTTATTCTAACCTCTGTTGGGAACTTGACTGACTCATCACTCCTGGAGATTCAAACCTGCGATCTGGCCCCTGTGATGACACTTATCTGCCTGTCGGCCCCCGCGCAGCTCTCCCCAACTTCTTCTTCTGTGTTTTATCCAAACATGTGTGATATATGCCCGTGACTGATTAGCTGATACTTAACCAGACCGTCAGCTTGTTGCAATTATAAACTCCAACACACACTCATATATACACACACACACGCACACACACACACACACACACACACACAGGGGAGAGTGCCAACACACCTGTGCGCTTGCTGATGACTTCCACCATGGTGGATGGGAAGTAGCCCACCCGATCGTTTCCTGTTCGGTTGTCATGGATACAGCCTTTCCAGCGTCCATCAGGGTGTTGCTCCAAAACCTGTTAGGAAGAAATGATTTACCTAGTTTAATTGCAGGGCAGTGAATCTATTGGTTTAATCATGATATATTATAACTACATATTTAGCTGTAGAAAAATTACTAAAAAGCTTGATAAAAAAGTTGCCTTTTATTTTGGAGGGGAACATTTTTCCTAACATGCAAAACTGCATTTGGAAAGATTCCTGAGTCAGATAGGAGCAAAGCCAAATCATTCAGTCAGACCCTGAGGGAGGAAACATAGGCGCTGCTCGGCTGCCTTATTACTATAATAAGTACCCAAAGGCTGCATAAATGCTCATGAATATTCATGAACAGTAACAAGTGAATACATGATTCCGTAAAACATATTGGTAGTAAATGAGGGAAGCCGCTCGTTCTAGCATGTTAATTAGTGATCTCGCCCAAACACAGAGTGGTAATTGTAAAGCGACCAGCAACGGGGCGCTCATCAGGGCCAAGCTGTTGTTAGTGAAGGCCGTCTTTTATGTGATTCATTCATCCAAGCACTGTGAGACTGCAGCGCTATGCTACCTGGACATATTAGGGGATGGCCAGACAACCGCTCATTTGTTTAGATTTGTCTGCCACAAAGCCTGCAGCTCCTTCTAGGATATTTTTCTGGAATTTTCTTGGTGAATTGACCAAACTATTATTTTATCTATAAAACCTCACAATAAAACAAAGTATAAGACAAGTCCATCCCTGTTTCCCAGCCTCAGCTGACTAATTAAAATGTAAATCATATTTATTGTCATACAACAAAAAAGAAAAAATTTATGAAGCCTGAACCTAAGAAATGTTTATTTAATTTTTTAATCAACTAATTGTTTGAGCTCTAATTATGTGTACAAGTTGTGAGCCACATTATTGACAATATTTCCCCTTTGGGATGGGAAAAAATAAAATTACTTATAATTTTGTGCAGCAAGTTTATGCATCATCTCAAAACAAGAGTACAGCTACATCACGTTGCAGGAATGGTCAGTAGGCTATGTGTGTCTGCTTGTGTGTGTGTGTGTGTGTGTGTGTGTGTGTGTGTGTGTGTGTGTGTGTGTGTGTCTGCTTGTGTGTGTGTGTTACCGTAATAACGTCTCCTGCTTTGATGTTGAGGCTGGTCAGGTCATAATTGTTGCAGTAATCTTTTAGAGCCCGAACCTGAAGAGCCGCCGACGCATCTGAAAGACACAGACCATAAATTAAACAACATTTTACAATACACACATTTTTTTAAATAATATCTACAGTACAGTATACCCATACACATGTGGAATAGTATAGTTCCAACCTCCTCCACCCAAATGTATCACCATTAACTCAGTGTAGTGTCTTTCCTACACATTTCTAATGTGCCAATGGGACACACCAGTTAACAGGGGATTTTAACATAATCTGTTCAACTCTTTGTTAAACTTACCTGCTTTGTTCTTTATTATTTCTTCCATGCTATTAGTTCTTTTGATTTCCTTCCCTCTCCATCCCTCCATCCCTCCATCCATCCTACCTCTCAGCAGTTGTTTGATCTCTCTGCTGGCTTGTGTTGCAGTGAACTGGTAGACGATGTCCAGTGCTGTCTGGCTGTAAGTGTTCCTCACTGTGGCATTGATACCACTCTGTGGAAGACAACAGAAGATTTTAGGTTTTTTTTTGGTTCATCTTATTTGTTTCATGCAGATATAAAGAGAGAAATCAGAATGTGAACCGACAGACAGGAACAGGAAGCAACCAGAAACCAGAGTTGATTTTTCAGACCTGTTATTAATCTGTTAAACTTTGTAACAAAAAACAAAAAAAATTCATATTGTGTGACTAATTATTACATTAAACCACACATACCTATTAATACAATAGGTATGTGTGTTTCCAGAGTTTCCAATACCTAAAAACTCATAAATTAGAGTCCCCTCATGCTCAACTAAACACCTTAGGGATGTGATAATCTACCACTGTGACGTCAGCAGCCCATGCTCCAGCAGTCAGCCCCTGTGGCTGTTCTACTAATTACAACCTCCTCTTATTCTCCAGCCCAGACAACCAGAGGCTGAGGAGCAATATCACATTCAAATGTGGTGAATCAAATGTAGGCCGCATGCACACAAGATGAATTCAGTCCACAGACGCTCCGGGGCAACGGCTTGTAACCTTCCACAGCCGCTGATGGAAATGACAAAGTAAGTTTCTCATGCTGGGACACACGCAGTCATTAAAACATATTGCCTGGCTTGTTTTCATATAACCCGCTGTATTTCAGTGTCTCCAGCACAAAGGGGTCATTTGCATCATCTCTCTCTGGGTTCTTCTTGTGTCAGTTTAGCAGTGGTTTTCATAACTGTGCCTCACTTTTATCACATGGGGGATGCAGGGATTTTAAATGCACTTTTATTAATGAGCGATAAGCAAGCCGCTCCACCGCCTCACTACATTTACTTGAGATACTATGACCTGGACAAATGAGAATATGCACAGGCCCACTAAATTTACTGTATTTAATTCTTCCCCGGGAAATCTATCGAAGAATATTTTCATAATGATGAGACTCTCCGTTAATACATTAGGTGAGATGAAATCATTAGTAGTGAATTACAATCTTTTTCTGGGATCAGAAAAAAGACTATTTTACATTTTGCTTCATTTGTGTTGATATTTTTTAGGAGAACTTGTTAGGAGGAGGTGGTGAAACGTCCTCTGAGCAGCAGAGAGAGACTTCTGAAGGAAAGACATGACGGAGACACGTCACACAGTTGACACTGGTGTTTCTTTTCCCCTCTGGAGACAGATGTTGGTGAGTGGAATTTACAGTTAAATGAAGTAAGTGAAGTTTGATGCTGATCTCATGATATCTCTACTAGACTGGGAGGTAAACAGCTGCTCATTCATTCAAATTAAATCAGTTTAAAAACATACACTGCAGGAATTCATTAAGAACATGTCTCCATATGGGATTTTCTTCCTAGTGAAGCCACACCTGTGATTTTCCAGCTGAATATTTAGTTATGTCTGACATTTATTATTCTGTGTTCTGTACAATACATTTGTTGATGTTTGTTAAACATCTGACAGACCAGATGTTTATCACAGAGAACACATTATTGTTTTTTTGAATCATGTTTTTTTTTTGTAATTTTGTAGAAAATGAAACATGCCTCTTTTTCCAATGTCACCTTGCATGTACCACTGTGATTTTTTTATGGTGGTGAAGACATCAGGGGGGACATGCCATGAAATTTTCATAAACCATATGCTCGAAGTTCTGAGTTACAGGGGAATTGTCCTTTAAGTGAACTCGCGCTCAGGTGTCAGTGTGAGACGGCTCTCGGTAAAGTTCCACTTACGTCCAGCAGGAGTCTCACTGCCTCGGTCTTGCCGCAGAGAGCAGCTTCGTGCAGGGCCGTGCCTGCTTTGGTCTGTCTGTTGATGTCGATACCAGCCTGGATCAGCAGTCTGACGGCACAGAGCAGAAGACACAGGATACAGTGAGTGAGGAGGATAGTTATAAGAGTGATAAGAGAGGACAGAGAGAGAAGAGAATGAGAGTGAGAGGAAACCATAAGGGTGAAGATTTGCAAAGGAGAAGGTATGAAGAGAGGTGTCAAAAAGAAACGCAGATGCAGACAGGGTGCAGAGACGAGACGAGGATTTGTAGGATGAGCCCAGCAGGGAGAGAACAGAGATAAGGAACTGGTGTTTGATTCAAAGGAAAAGCCTGTGGTGACTATTTCTGTCAGCAAAGCCCCTAACATGACCAAAACGTATTTGTATTAGTGTATGTATTCGTCCATACCTCAATAGTTTATGACGAATGACATTTTCATTTCCTAAGACCTCGACACTGAAGAGCACGTTAAAGGTTAACAGTAAATTGTGGTGACTATTTTAGCTGCAGTTTAGTGAATTCAGCTGCATTGAATGTGTACTTTATTCACTATATTCATTCTGTGCTAATCTATAAATGAAGAATTATGCCTCATGAACTCACACCCTGGTAACTTCTAGCCTGCTTTGTCTGTATTCAAATTCAGGTCACGACGCATGGAGGGTTTCAAAAAAGATTTCTTTGCTGGATGCAAACAGCCAATCATAGTTCTTGCAGTCCCCATGCGGTATCTCTGTAGAGATGCAGCCTTAATATGTAGTTAGTTACAAGTGAGGCTCTGCAGTGTGACCCCTTAACATACAACTACAGTACTGTACATACCAGGGAAGGGAAACCAGGGGAAACCTGCAGCATTAACAGATTGAAACTTAACTTAGCTTTGCTTGGTGTCCACCTGGCAGCACTCACAGCTGATGCTCAAGGAGTGCTTGCCATAATATGAGACTCTTAGCATCATCATCGGCTGACAAAGCGAAAGCATCTGCCAAGAATGTTTTCATTAACCAAGAACGAAAGTCGGAGGTTGGAAGACGATCAGATACCGTCGTAGTTCTTGTTAGAGAATAATTTCACTTCCCTATAGATGGTTTGTGTAGTTAATGGTCAACCCCTCTGTGTATAGTGACTTTCTGTTAGATTACTGCTGGGGGCAGTTATCTGCCCTATTTTCTCTCTGAGGAACAGGCCGAGGCCATGGTCGCTCCTTGGCGACTTCAATCTCACTCTCTGGCTGCTTACAGACACAGCTGTAGAGTTAGATGATAACGTTTCCTAGCTGGTGTGAATCCTTCTCTTCATGTTTATGCATTATAGCCAGTTGGATGTTAACACATCTCCTTTGCTATCTCAGCCCACCTTTCTAGTATAAGAATCTGAGCTTTACTGTTTGACCCTTACTGTGCGTTCACACCAAAAGCGATAAAATGGCCTGTAGTCGCTCTGGTCGCTCCTATTACGTCTCTTGCCAGCTCTAGCAGGCCCTAGCGACCAAAGGGGCGGGACTTTCAAGCTGTGCTGCAGATGTGTCCATTCAGGCTCTCTCAATTTCTCCCACTGTGAGAATCCCAGTCCACAATTGGCTGTCGCCGTGGTCGCGCCGCTGCTCATTTGCGTAAAGTTGAGCCTCTCTCAACTTTTGTCGCTTGTGTCGCTCCCGCCGCCGGTCGCTCCCGTCGCTCCTCGGCACCAGCGTACATTGAAAATGAATGGCAGCTGGTCGCCGCGGTCGCTCAAGTCGCTTTTGGTGTGAACGCACAGTTAGAATTGAGGTGGTGATGAAACTTCTGTTCTCCTCGGCCGAGCCTAAATAAACTCCTTCAGCAGAAGACATACAGGACTCTGGTACTTCTTCTTCTTCATCGTCATCACCACTAATTCCTCCCTAACAGTTCTGACCATAAACGATGCCAACTAGCGATCCGGCGGCGTTATTCCCATGACCCATGACGAAACCAGGAAACGCTGGGCGAGTCGACCACTAAATTATAATATCAAAATAATAACTATAAAGACAAAATGATATATTTATCGAAAATAGACCCATTAACAAGTGGTAATGTAGATTCATCCACATTAATATGAGACTCTTTTAGAACCAAAAGCAGGTTGTGGTTCCACAGTCCCCACCTGTTAACAGGATCAGTTACTGCTGCTGTTGGTCTTTACGTGGGATTTGTGGACATCTGTTTGACACATAAACTGTAGTTCATCAAGAAAAAAACAAAATTAGCTGTCTGTGTGTGTGTGTTTGTGTTGATGTGCGAGTGTGTCTAATGAGCCTCATTTATCGGTGTCACCTCAGGAGAGACAAGCTCCGCTCCATCAGCTACGACAGCCTTTATTCTCCCTTTTCTCTCTCTCCCTCTCCTCATTTTTGTACACCTGTCTCTCCCCCTCTCTCTCATCTTTTCCTCGGTTACAGTTCTCTCTCATCTTTCAGTGTCTCCCTCCATCCCTCCCTCCATCCCTCCCTCTCTCTACCCCCGTCTGTGTCTGCCAGCAAACTTCAGCACACACACACACACACACACACACACACACACACACACACACACACACACACACACACACACACACACACACACACACACATAGCCCAGAGTTACTTTGAAAGTGGTAGAGAGTGATGAGAGAGAAAATGGACCTTGTGGTGTGTGTTTATTTGCCGCCCTGTGATCTTTCATCCAGAAGGTTTTGTTGCTGACTGGTGACATCGCCGCGACAACAAAAGTCACTTTGCCCTGACACTGTTTAACTAAAACACAAACAAAAATTAGCTGCACATCTCCGACGAGATGAGATTATAATGACTTGACATTTAGCGTGGGTGGGATGCCGAGCTGTTTCACATCAGTTGTCTCCAAAAGGTATTTAGGAGCATGTGACTGATGCGCTTCGCTACGGCAACACGTTTGTTCCATTATTCCTTCAGTGTATTGGGTCAGATTGCTCCCCTGTTGTGTTATACATCTGTTTTATCAGCATGCTCAGGAGGATGTTTAAGCCTAGTGATTCATTAAACATGGTGTGTGTGTACATCTGTGATTGTGTGTGTCTACCTGATGATGTCTATGTGTCCATTCTTGGCAGCCAGGTGGAGAGGAGACGTCCCATTGGGGTCGGTGGTGTCTCCTTTTTTGGGTTCCAGCAAAGCAGCACACATGTTACTGGACAGTAGCAACTGGACCACCTACACACACACACACACACACACACACACACACACACACACACACACACACACACACACACACACACACACACACACACACACACACACACACACACACACACACACACACACACACACACAGCAGATGTTATGATTCCTGTAGAGTCCTAAAACGTCCTGTAGAGTTTTATGACGACTAAAAAACACAGGATCTTACCCCAACTCTGCCGAACTCACAGGCCAGGTCCAGAGGTGTTTTCCCTGCGTTGTCTACAATACATGGGTTGGACTGGTGCTGCAGCAACATCTCAGACTGGAAACAGAGAAAAACACACACACACACACACACACACACACATGAATAAAAAGATCGCATTCAAAAAATCCATCCAGCCATTTTCAAGAGAGAGCAAAACCTGGAAAGGTCAGAATCACAAGACTAACACACAGCCAATAAAACTCTCCGCTTTAATTTAATAAAACCATCAATATAATGATGCTATTTTCTCTTTGTTGTTCTGGCTGACTCATCCAAGCATTATCTAACTATTATTGTCCTATTTCAGTCACTGTGGGTGCGTGTTGTCCTCCTTCAGTCCATCAGATGGTTGTTGCATGTGCAGTGCCTGCAGATGTTTCACAGAGGAAACTCTTGTTATGGAATGAAATGCTAGAGGGCTTTTGATTTGAAACGGTTACAGAAAGCAAAGAGTTGGTATTAGTGTAATGCACTAACTATGACCTGGTAAACAGGAGCAGATATAGAGGAGGTAAGGAAAGGCCCCACAGTGTAATCTAACCACACAAACATATTACTGTATAAGACATGGACCATTCTCTTCTGACACGCACAATATTCTGTATGTGGATGTATCTGTCAACTTCTACTGTAGATCAGGGGCCAAAACCAGAGGGGCCAATCCGGCCAGCAGGATCAATTTGCCAAGAGTGACAATTTCAAAGAAGACAGAAGAGACATAATGTTGTTTAATTAAATTGCATGTATTTTTCTAGAAAAAATTCTAGGTTGTTAAAAATGTATTGTAAAAGATTAGTTATTAACTGTAAACATCTTATACATGTTCTTCTTTGCACTAAAACAAAGGGGGAAATTCAGAGCTCTGGTTATCTATAGGTTATGCTATTATTTTAATCACCCAGCCCACTTGAGATGGAATTGCGCTGTGTGTGGCCCCTGAACTGAGTTTGACATCCCTGTTCAAGATAAAGAAAACAACATTCAATCACAGGCTGAAATTCACAGGCTTATTTAAGATGAACTAAACTAAACTAAACTAAACTAAACATGTAAGCACTGGAGAGCAGGGAGCTATGAGAAAAGGTATGACAAGAGTAAGTAAGAGTGACAGCGCTTAACCTGCTTGTGTTTGGACTGTGTGAGGAAACACACAAACATGTAACATGAAAACTCCACACAGGCAGCCACCCTCTTGTTGTGAGACAACACGGCTTATCACTGCACCACATGTTCCAAAACCAAAACAATTACGCAACGTATAGTCTATGCAAGCATGAGCCGTTACAGAGACACACACAGCACTTCTATGTTACGCTCGAACCAAAAGCACCACAGATGTCCTCAGAGCAGCAGAGCTGAGAGACACATTAAGATGATTGTAGTTTTACTGTTAAGAAGCCTTTTGACATTATGGAATAAAACAATATGAAGACTTGTTATTATTGTCATTTTTATTTTTTTAAATTTTAGTTTTCATCCACATCCACACCTTGTGTAATGACACAAAGCAGAGAGCTGTTTACTCTGTACAGTAGTATGTCTATTAGAAAAGACAGAGTTTTTGTCCCTTGGAGAGTTAAAGAGAATTAATCCCTGCAGACACGGAGCACTGTGACACAAGTGAAAGGAAAAGCTTGGTTAAAGTGGTAAAAGACTTAAGAGGATAAATTCGCCTCACTAGAGGAATTACTCTATTGTGCTTTCACTTTTTTAATGCACCTTAAAAAACGGAACAAATTAGGAGAACACGAGACTCCCTCGTCTCAAACGAACACGATGCCACGCCATCTTGTTTTTACAGCGCTTGTTTCCCAAATCCCCTCTGTGCCGTGCTATTGCCTTTGATTTATTTTTTAATCTGCAGTCTGTCTGTCAGTTTCTGTGTTTTATTTTATTTATTTGCTCGCCGCACACTGGAAGCAAGTGTGATTAAAACTTCAGCCCCAGTTTGTTACCCTGTGTAAACCATGGTTTTTTAATCTAGCAGAAGCAGTGCCTCTTCAGTTTTAGAGCCCGTGGACGCTCGCCGCCACTCTCCTCTCGGGTTTGTTAGCTGCTGTGGTGAGTCTGCTGTATTTCATTGTTGTGTCTTTGGCAAGTCTGCAGCAGCACTGCAGTGTTTCCCCCAGACTTCCTCTCTTCTAGCAGGGAAAGCCCCCAAGAGGGAATTTTCTTTAGCTTCTGTCTGTTTGTCGTTTTGCTTTGTGGTGATCTAGGAATTGAGGCTTGTAGAAATCACTTAATAATTGATGTGTTATAAATGTTAAAGTCAAAGGCAGCCTGCTTCCAGGCCTGAGTCACATCCCAAATTGCTCAGTAACACAAACAAGTCTGGTGTTGTGCTGACTGGCCTTTCTCCACAGCAGACACTTGAACCTGTCATAGCAGGTACGAAGGTTGGAAGTAGAGAGTATCATCACATTGTATTTTTCATTTCAAAATGTTATTTCATTCAGTCTACAGCAGCTTTAAAGGTGTTCAGGTGTCCTGTTTGTTGCGCCTCCTTCTGCGAGTTTCCACGAGTTGCTGCATGAGTTTACCCGAGTAAGGAAAATTAATTTCATTGGTTGTTATCGAGCGGGCGGGATATTCAATGTTTGGGGCGAGACCGAGCTCGGTGTGTGTGTGTTTTGATTCTTTTGATTGATGGATGACGGATCCAATATCGGTGGCTGATGAATCGTGAGCAACATGACGTATAATTTGTGTCTGCATTATCCAATGTGAAAAAAACTACCACACTTTCATCCTGGATTTACTGGAAAATAGAATTTTGTACAAAGTTTGGGCTCCATCGTCTGATAGATGAGTTATTACACTAATGTTAAGACCCACAGAAGGCTCAAATTCAATTTTCTTTTCTGAATATCTTTAAAGGAACCAACATTCACTAATGACAACCAATTCTTTGAGCCCCTCACAGTCTATTCTCCAGAACTAAAGGAAATGAATGACATGTACAGTAAACTGCAGAAGCTCTGTCCTGTGGATCATGTGTAGATAATAAGTACTGATCAGCTGATTTACAGATGACTTCATGTTCCTCTGTGTTTTTCAGAACGGCTGTCACTCACCACGTCGTAGTGGCCGTGCTGCGCTGACAGGTGGAGAGGGATCTGTCCTTCATCCGATTGGCCGTTGACGGACGAACCAGATTTCAGCAGCATCTTCATAGGCTCCGCCTTCCCCTGCCAGGCTGCGTAGTGCAGTGGTCGCATACCTGCACACACACAAACACACACACACACACACACACACACACACACATGGGCCATATCTGTTACACACATACAATATTATTGATCAATGTATATTTATGAGTATGAGTGAAATGTACTCTGTTTCTCTCTGTGTGTGTGTGTGTTCCTCTTACCTTTCTGGTCTCTGATGTCAACAGCAGCCTGTGACTCCAGCAGCAGGTTGATGAGCTCCAGGTTTCCATTAAGAGCTGCATGATGCAGTGGAGAGAACCTATAGTAGACACACACACACACATACACACTGTGAGTGTTTTTATGAATTAACAGTTATTTTCTCACTCATTACCCCACCCTGAACGGCAGACATCTGCAAATTTGTCGTTGTTTTGAATTGTCATGTAAAAACTAGACCAACACACACACACACACACACACACACACACACACACACACAAACACACACTACATACATGTCGTGTGGCGAAAGCAAAGCTTAGCAGGACAAATAGATTTAATAGCAGAGGATTAGAACCATGTGATGATGTGTATGATGAGAACAGAGAAGAGGAACTGTCTGTGTTTGTGTGTGTGTGTGTGTGTGTGTGTGTGTGTGTGTGTGTGTGTGTGTGTGTGTGTGTGTGTGTGTGTGTGTGTGTGTGTGTGTGTGTGTGTGTGTGTGTGTAGCAGAGAAACAGTGTAAGAACAAGAAAACATCACGCAACCTGAAGACACAGAGGCAATGAGAATAGAATAGAGAGAATAGAACAGAATAGAAAACCCTAACCCCCTAACCCTAACACACACGGTCTCTGTGACTCATATCAACAGTGACACTCCTCCTCCTCCTCCTCCTCCTCCTCCACTTCCTCTTCCTCTTCCTCTCTCTGACTCTTCCTCTCTCTACAGATCAACAGTCACAGACAGCTTTCTGTCGAGTTTGATGAGGGAAACCAAGAAATCCCATGAGCCTCCGTAGCGTAGCTCTGAGCAGCTCACGGCTCTGCTCCGCCGTTCTAAAAACAGCTTACACCGACAATTAAAGGTAACGAACCTACTACTATGACTATAGGGATTATGGCAATGGGCCAATTTGCCAAAATGTTGAACTATCCCTTTAATGTTGATTAGGTTTTTGGTCATTTTGCAGGCTGCTGTGCTGTTGTGTGAGTGTGTGCTGGATTACACACAGAGATACTTATAATATCCTGTCCATGTGTATTGCTTTGCTTTCATTTTCACCAAACAAGCAGCATGCTCCCTTATGAGTGGGGAATATGATTTGTAGGCCGGGGGCATCTCTGTGGCATCACATTGGTTCATTGGTTCATTGCTTCATTTATAATGACATGTTGTGACACACTTTAACATTATCAGAAAATTGCAGCCACTGCAATTTAGATATTTTATTTGGCCAATTATTAAAATGATATTTCAATTAATCATTCAGCTCCACTGCCCACCATGATTACAGCATAGGCTATCTTTGAGGGTAAACACAACATCAGATCTCTGATAAGCAACATAAAAACCTCCCACCAGGGCCCCCACATCAAAACCTTTATGAAGGCAGGATCTGTTTCAAGTTGTGTCCCTACGTTCATAAACCCAGTGTAAGAAAATAGTTATGTACATTATGCAACAATAATATGATGCCAAAAATGTTAATAGGCATTTGGCTATACAGTCATTATGTTTCAACACTGAAAAAATAAATGTACAGACATGTTAAAGGAGACATATTCTGCCCCCTTTCCACAAATTAAAATAGTTCCCAGGTGTCTTAAAGACATGTCTGTGACATGCTTTGGTCAAAATCCCCCAAGGATCAAACATCACAGCTCTTTTCATCCTCTCTAAACAGCCCTGTTCACAACGGCTGCTTTCAGTGTCTGTCCCTTTAAATGCAAATGATCCACTGCTTGCCCCGGCCCTTCTACTGGCACCAGGTAAGAAGGTAGGCCTATTATGCAAATTCGAGTCCTAGTTACATCACTGGAAGACAACTGAGGGAACAGCTGGTAAAACCAAGTGGATAGGGAGCCTGAACATTACAGATTATTTTGTCAATTCTCACATTTTTGTGGCCAGAAGGCAAGACAAACACCCAAATATACTGTATGTTAAAGAGACTTCAAAAAGTGATATTTCCATAATATGTCATATTTAAACTTCTACACTGCATGGTGATGGTGTTGGAACAGAACTGTGGTAACATCATAACGAAAAACACTATCTTCCACTGTCCAATTCAACATCTGTATCAATTCAACATCTGCATATGGGCAAAGTCTGTACCAGCGCCAGTGCTGGAAAAACATTCCTTTAATTCATCGCTCTGCTAATTTAAACCAAATGAATTAATGAACTCAGTAATTTTCAGAAAATTAAATCCACATTTGCACTTTGTTTTTTTCTCCACATAGTGGCGTGATGAATATGTATTGTCTGCGCCAGGCTAGCTGAGCTAACCAGCTGCTGGCTTCAGCTCCAAACATGCAGCATCTTCTCAACTTAAGAGAGTGAAAAAGATGTTGAACTTTTCATCTAAACCTTTGTTTAACAAGTCGATTTTTTTGCTGACAAAAACCCAGCAGTGTTTTACCTTAGACAACGTCCTCAGGCACAACTTTACTTGGAATTAGTGCCTGAGGGGCTGATAGCTTTTATCTTCTCAAGCAGAAAGTGGAAGTTTTCTAACTTTCTGGTGATTACACCTGAGCTCTTATTTCTTCATTGTGTGTCTCTGATTTTGGTCGGGGGAGATAAAAATGAAAAAAGGCAAGTCATTGTTCCACCGTCTGCTGAGTGATAACACTCCTCTTCTCTTCACTCCCCTGACCCTGGGGTTTCCTTGATTCTGGCTCAGGACCTGCTGCTATACATCATCATTAAAAAGGTTGAATAATGCTCCGAACAAGGCAACAGTCTGAACCTGTGAAATCAATATCCTATTTTCTAGTCTACATTCCTGACGGAGCGAGAAAGGAAACACAACCCGGACTGTTTTCCACCTGAACCCTGTCTATTCACAGTGACTGTAGCAGCCTGAAATGAATGCAACCAATGCTCCTCCATCTTTATATATGAGAAGTCATCTCATGTAGATGTGCAGCTCCTTTACCATGCATCTCACGTAATTCATCTGCATGCAACATGCACATTTGGATTTGGAGGGTGAAAGCTACGGTTGTGTGCCAGCATAAAAACAGGAGCCTGAGAGAAGGAATATATATATAATACACAAAGTGTATACGTATATAGTTGATGTCAACAGGCTGACAGATTGAGACACAGTGTGCACATTATAGTAAAGAAAACACAGACAGTGACAGACCGACACATTTATATCAAAGGTGTTTGGCTGATGCTGGTGACTTACAATGAGACGGTTGCAAGGGCAGAGGGATCAACACACACATACATCATAAAACACACATAAACAGAATGATGGATGGAGAGGGAAGGAGGCCGATAGGAAGACGCACATCACAGGTACACAAACAGACAAAGCACGGAGACAAACAAACAGATACAAGGACACTGGGACACAAAAACGGCAACTTAAATAGCAATATGCGGCTTCTCTGGTTGTAATAGGATTGGCTGCTGCTGCTGCTGCTGCTGCTGCTGCTGCTGCCAGATGTGTTTGGCCCATTTTGTGTACCCTCTTAGTTTCCTTAATGTAACGTAACACAGAAGAATATGACTCGAGCCTGATAAGGCAACACCTACGTATAATGTCACAGCCACCACTAAATGATCTCATCTGTGTTTCTGTAGGCCTAAGGTCTGAGCCCTGTCATGAATTGTGAATTGGACGATGCAGTTGTTACCTCAAGCTGCTGAAATGTTTCACACCTGACAGAAAATGTAAAAAGTTAACCTATTTGATCTTCAGACTGTGTATTTACATCTCTGACCACTGAATCTTTAGCTGTTTTCTAGCTGTACATGAATAGAATAGAATAGGTACTTTATTGTCATTCAAAATACACAGTGTGCATAGAACGAAACACACAGTGTGCATAGAATGAAATTTCGTTGATATTTTTGTTTATTAGTCACTTGAGCCCTATTCGCACGGGATTAGTATTACCTGGGGACGTCTGTGTTTCTTGCGGTGCATTCGCATGGGATAAGTGAAGTCTGTATTTTACTCGAATTTACTGACATTAAAGCAGAAGTGAGTGATATATTTGTGTTAATATAAGTCTTAAATAGTTATATCTTCCGACAGCAATCACTTACATAGAGTGTTTGGACTGAAACACGGGTCTGTCAGTCCCTCTGCTCTGCTCTGAGCCGAAGAGAAAACATTTATCGTATCCTACAGTTTTTATCCAATGAGGAGAGAGAACGGCATGCAGGGCTGTGTGTGCAGCCAAGGAACGCCGTGAATGTGGTGACGTAGGGACGAGGACTGTTATGGTGCGTTCAAGGAAACTCGTATTTTTCCGACCTGTGAAGTCGTACCAGTTCGATCTGGTACGAGTTCACCGGTCGGAAGTTACGAGTGGCCGTTATAGTGACTTTCACCGGTAAAACAGGTCGGAAAAACACGAGTGGGTTGCCTGAAACGCTACAAAGTCGGAAGTTGTGACTTGAAGCTGTAATTTACGATTTCAAAAGCCTGCCTGGAACGCAGCATTAGCGAAAACGACCGGACCACTTACTTCTGCTTTAAGGCTCCGATATGACGTCAAAGCTGTGCACGTCGTAACATCCGCTGCTGTCACATCCATGTGCGAAGCAAATGTAAATAAAATGTCAAAGCAGCAACGTGACTTCGCAACAGTGTGCAGTTGTTGTCACAATAACGGGCCGTCATGGCATTTGTATTAAAAAGCTGCATGTCAATATCCACTGAAATTTCGCTCTTTTTATGGATCTGAGCTGCTTCTTCAAATGGGTCTCCAGCACCGAGACTAGACTGTATTTGCACCTAAAATATTGTCAGAATTGCCGCTCATAATTTCCACCGCAGCCTCCATGTTTCAACCGGGAAAGAAGTAGAAAAAGGCGCACAATAAAAACAACAAAAACAAAAAATGCTCAATTACTGAGATGCAGATCCGCATGGGACTAGTTTTACCACGGGACGTCGGTCTTTGGTGAAATATAGTAGGCCTAGGTCATTTCCGGGGGATTTTTTACTTTACAAATTACTGACATGGCGCATTCGCACGGGATTAAGATCACAGACGTATTCCGCAATTATTACAAATTACCAGAGGTCCCCAGGTAAAACTAATCCCGTGCGAAAAGGGCTTTGGACTGATAATTGTAGTTCATGTAGATCCAACCAGCTGTGAGACAGGTACTTCAGCTATGGGAAGATTTAATGAGACTCTTCCTCCTGAACCAGAGCACTCAGAGCAGCTCCACCCTACTTAATGCTCCTGATCATCTGTGTAACCCCTCTGAACTGAGGTTGTCCAGTCACAGCTTAGTGCTTGTGTGTTTGCGTTGTGTTTCACATAGTGTCTGTAGCCAGTGAGTACCCTGCAAAACCAAAATTAGAACAGAAACAGCATGAGTAATGACAGTGTGTTTATCTGCTCTAATGTTACAATGTCTAATTTATTACTAGCAGTAGAAACATCAACAACCCATAACATTACTCTGCAAGAACAATGCTGTTTACTTCTGTGTCTTCATCTTCTTCTTGGCCAGACTGATGATGTTTAGTTTGTGTCTGGGACCCGTTAGCTTTAGTTTAAGGTTTCTCATCTTAAAATGAGTCAGCTAAAGTCTGTATTAAAGAGGCAAATAGTATGTTTTCTCTGGTTTCCTGCCCAGAGCAGTGATAGTAGTTAGAGAGAGGTTAACCCACTGGTGTCTTTATAATACAACAGGCTATAATACTGTATGTAAAGGGTAGATGAGACACTACAGTGAGTGACTATCAGAAAAAGAGGAGGCTAGGTGGTTAGCATGTTAGCCTCAGTAGGAGATAAGACATGAAAAGGTCTGACGGCTGTCTGTCTTTGAAATCCAGCTTCCACTGTTGCTTGAGTTAAATCTGCATTTTCACTATAAACTGTATATGTGCCATGCAAAAGAGGCTTGTGTGTGTGTCTGAGTGGGTCTGTGTGAGTGTGGAGCAGCATACTAAAGAGTCCGGCACTCCCAGAGTGACCTGCTCCAGTTGATTCACTACAGATCAGCCATCACTCCTCTTCTCATCTGTCTCTCTGCTCTTCTTCTTCTCCTTGTTTTGACTTGCATCTTATTTTCCTCTCTGCTATTCCTCTGCTTCTTGCTCCACCTCTCCTTCTCTTAACCCTCTACTTTTCTTTTGTTATTGTTGCATCTCTCATATTTGACATAATATATTGTTCCAAACAAGTCGAAGCCAAGTCTGTGAAATTGAAAGCAGTTGCTGCTTCACGGTTTTTACATCTCTTTTCTTTTTGGAATACACTACTTTGGGCACAACATGACAACGATCTCCCGTTCCTTTGGAAAGCAGCAGTCATCGTGATGCCAGTCTTTCTCAGTCTGTATCATTAGGCAGCATCCACTCTTCACAGACTAGTTGATTCACTGTTCACTTAGAAGTCAGAGCTCCAGCGCAGCAAATCTCTCCTCATCTAGAGAATATTGAGGTGGCGAGGTACATGTAGGAGCTAGAGTCAGAGAGTGATAGTGAGAGAAGAATGAGCAGGATAAGGATGAGTAACGCCTGTTGTTGTAGACTGGTTGACCATGTGATCATCTGCTATGCACACTATGTACTGTGTATGTTAATCTGATTTAAGTGATTGTTGCACAGTGTTACAGTTATGTAATTTCATGTAGAGAAAATATCATATTTTTACAAGGGCTGCAGACCTGAGGGATGTGACAGGCCAGACACTGTGTCTTCACCACTGATACAAACACTGCTGGGAAACAATCGATTAGTATACAACCAATCCAGAATGAAACACTGTATTTAACATTTTCTGAAAATGTCTGTTTATATAACACTGTTGCAACTATTGTGTTGCTGTGTTGTTGTTTTACTTCTACTGCAGTAATTGAATAAATGTATGTATAGATTTTCCAGAACAAGACCAAAACACAGCAGACGGAGCAGCCTCCTTGTTAGGAGCTCAACATCTCACCACCCGCAGAGCAAACAGTGTTCAGATCACTGATCAACATCACTGAAACTCCTCAGTGCTGCTGCTGTAGTGTTGTTAACTATGTTACATCAGAGTCTCGTTGTGGGAGAGCTTCTCCCTCAATCTCCTGTCTGTTGTTGGTGTGAGGTAAATATGACTCTGCATCAGTGGTTTTGCATGAATTTCTCTCTAAAACAACTCTGTCTGGTAACGTTCTGTTATTATTTCATAGTGTGGTGAATGTGCAGATCACAACTTGTCCACCAGAGCGTTGTGGAGTTGTTGGATTGTGTATTTGATGAGGGAAACCAAGAAATCCCATTAGCCTTTGTAGCGTAGCTCTGAGCAGCTCGCGGCTCTGCTCCGCTGTTCTAAAAATAGCTTGCACCGACAATTAAAGGTAACGAACCTACTCCTAACTATTTGCCAAAATGTTGAACTATCCCTTTAAAAACCAGTTGTTCCCCAGTGGTTCAGTTTTTCAACTCCACATCAGTTCATGGTCCTGGTTCATGTCCAGTCCCCATAATTGAAATTAGACTTAAACTACTTCTTCATTTTCACCTTCTACTGCGTTTTGCTTTGCTTAGCAGTGAGCTGGTCTCACCAGATCACAATGTTAGGGGAATGAACCATCAAACCCATCGACCAATCAGCCACCTGTTTGCTCCTGAAGCTTTGGAGGGAGGTGTCAGAGAGTCTGGATCAGTGTGTTTTGGCTGAGGGGAGAGTGAGGAGGCAACCAGAGGGCAGAAACTGAAACTGGTGTGGAGAGTGGCAACAATCTGACAGTATGGACTCTTTTTTGAACTACCTGTGGGTTTTATAAAGATCCTGCAGATCGTCCTGTGTTATTTTACCACCTGCAGTACATTTCCCCGTCTGACCCTGAGAGATTAAAACCAGCCAATAAAAGAGCGACTCAATAAAAGAAGGATAAAACGTTGACATCAGGGTCCTCTCAAACTGTTCTGAAAGTTTCCTGAGACAAACAAGTTGCCGCTGACTTTTCTTTTAGATCACGTCAGCATTTATCTCAAACATCTCTTTATTGTCTGGTGTGGTTCCCCCGGTTCTTGTATGACTCTGCTGTTGTGTTATGTTCTGCCATTAATCACTGCACAGCCAGGAGAGAAGTGTTCTCACTGTCGTTGAGCAGGGTCAGACTATTGTGTATGTGGCTGTGTCCCTTCCCGTTGATGTTTATGTCAAGTCAAAGCATTTCAAAAGAGCAGCGCTCTTCTGGAGAGTCAAGTGACCACAGTTGGCTGGGACGCTCTACGTGAGAACTGACACCTTTAATCCAAAAGTCAGGGAGCAAATGTATCTTGTGCACAGTTCACACCACAGATTACAGGAACATCTGTGATGTGTTTGGCTGCAGCCTCTGCAAGACATCTAAGAGACGTGCCTCTGTCTATTTATAGATAAGCCTTCAGTGAACCCTGTCTGGAGGTAAACATGCTTCACTGCTACACCTCTGCTGCTTGCATTCTAATAGAAAGCACTCTTATGAAATTGCCATGCTTAGTTTCACTTAATATTGATAACTATACCTAATGACAATTACTATTAATCCCCATTGTTATACCCTAATTCAAAGTGTATTCATATTTACATGTAATAAGAATAAATGTAAAATAAAAACACACTTACAGGCCTGACTACAAACATTTGAATAAAATATCAAGCGAAGGCGTCGGTGTCATGACTCCATCATCTCACTACTGGTCTGCTTCCCCTCACATTCCCACCCAGGGTTAAACAAGGATATGGTTACACAATGCTGCACTAGGCTGAATAAAACAGCACTCTCGCACACACACACACACACACACACACACACACACACACACACACACACACACACACACACACACACACACACACACACACACACACACACACACACACACACACACACACCGTGTACGTGTGTGTGTGCAGCTCTGAGTGTGTCAGTGGGGTACATGTATGGGGGGATGAGGAGGGAAGCCCTTGCTTTTGCCAAGTAGTAAAACCCGCCATACAATATTTATACCTCCCTCCTCTTCCTCTCCTCCACAAATCCACCTCTCTTTCTCTCTCTCTCCATCCATCTCCCTCCAGATCTGTTGCTTTCCTCTCCTCCCTCTTTCTTCCTCTCCTGTCTCCTCTCATGTTCTCCTCCATAAATCCATCCCTCTTCTTCCCGTCTGCTGCATCAGAGTCCTCGGGCTGCTCCCTCGCTGCGTTCTGCTCGTCTCTCTTGAGTTTTCTCCTCTCTTGTGTTGTAGTGGTGTGGATATGCACATTAACATTTACTGTGTAGAACCACTTCCGTGCTGGTGGGTTTTCCAAAGCTCTGTAAACCTTTTTAAAAACAGCCCAGTCTGTCCTGCAGAGCAGCGCTGCAGCCAATCAGGTTACAATCTTCAGAGTAATCATGTCTCAGCTCTCCCTCTGTAAGTTATCTGCCCTATTTTCTCTCTGAGGAACAGGCCGAGGCCATGGTCGCTCTTTGGCGTCTTCAATCTCACTCTCTGGCTGATTACAGACACAGCTGTAGAGTCAGATGATAACGCTCTCTGTCACTGGATGACACTTTGTTTGTGGGGGGGGGCACTATTGTTTTTCTCTTATTTCCTAGCTGGTGTGAATCCTTCTCTTCATGTTTATGCACTATAGCCAGTTGGATGCTAACTTAACACCAATCTCCCCTTTGCTGTCTCGGTCCACCTTTCTAAGAATCTGAGCTTTACTGTTTGACCCTTAGAATTGAGGTGGCCTCACGCACTTATGTTGTGTTGATGACTCTTCTGTTCTCCTCGGCCGAGCCTAAATAAACTCCTTCAGCAGAAGACATTACAGGACTCTGGTACTTCTTCTTCTTCATCGGCATCACCACTAATTCCTCTCTAACAGTCCCCAGCTAAATGATGGAGAGTTGGTTGAAATGGACCCTTATAGATCTAACTTCAAACTATTGTTAAACATCTGCATTACTTACAAGAAGTCTACACAATTAGAGAATGTAGTAAGAATTATTATTTTGGTTTGATTTATTTTGTTATATCTCCTATGGTACCACAACAATAGGGCATGGAATTGTGGACAAAACACATTGACATTGTGCTGCCTATGCAATATCAAGGTAGTTTCCAACCATGAAATAATGCCATAGGCCTACAATACCACAACTAATCATGTGTAGGCTACACTCCCTCGCTAAGCTAACCAACTGTAGCATTTACAGGCATAATAAAGGTACAACTCCTGATGTGTTCCTTTAAAACACTTGTAGATTTGTGCACACTGTGTAACTACAAATGATGTGACATTTATAAAACCACACACACACACACACACACACACACACACACACACACACACACACACACACACACACACACACACACACACACACACACACACACACATACACACACACATACACACACACAGAACTCTGACTGCCTTGATAGTCTGCATTGTCACACACGCGCACAGTCTTTTCATGCTGTTTTGTTGCTGCACAATCACCCTGTAAACAAGCCTTACACCGGTGGTGCTCTTCACCTGTCTCTCTCTCTCTCTCTCTCTCTCTCTCTCTCTCTCTCTCACACACACACACACACACACACACACACACACACACACACACACACACACACACACACATGCTTTGACCTATTTTGAGTAATGAGAGGGTTTTGTGCCTTCTAGCTCTTCTCCAAATCACAATACACACTGCTGCAACAATCACACGCTGGACAAGGAGGGAAGAAAGACGGTCTATCACTCTTCTCCCCCATCTGCTGGTGTGCAGAACAGATAAGCCTCTTCTGTGACAAACATGTCAACCTGCCTGTGTGTGTGTGTGTGTGTGTGTGTGTGTGTGTGTGTGTGTGTGTGTGTGTGTGTGTGTGTGTGTGTGTGTGTGTGTGTGTGTGTGTGTGTGTGTGTGTGTGTGTGTGTGTGTGTGTGTGTGTGTGTGTGTGTAGTCAGTTCCTAGCACATATATCACATTGTTGTTTTCTATTCAGTGTGTGTCGTTCTTCCTGTACATAACATGCCGGATGTGTGTTATGTTACTGTAGAAATGCTGTTAGTCAAATACTGTATCATGACGACCTTTACTCATATTACAGTAACATGATTATTGATGATGATGATGATGATGATGATGATGAGGATGATGATGATGATGATGATGATGATGATGATGATAGATGTTTATTTCTTTTCAGTTAACCTATGTTTAACAATGGTGATAATCTGGTTTCGACCCAAAACAGTCACTATATTTTGTTCTTTCATGACTGTGACCTTGTGCTGATATTATTGAATCATATTTCCGAGGACGGTGTTAAGACGTCTGCATTTTGAGAACATGGAGACTGCCAGCCTATATTGGGCCTCTGGATTAAGAATGTTTTTGTTGGCTGAGCTGACAGGTGAGTGAGCTCACACTGTCACTTCTCTCCACATACACACACACACTGATTAGGTCGCAACCAAGTTTTACAGCACTGGGGTAAACAGGGGGTCACATCCATAAAGTGGTTCAGTCCTCACTCCAGCTGACCTGGGGGACGGGAGTGTCCTGCTGAAGTTTGAGAAAATTCAATCTCAAAGAACAAAAGCTGAGCCACTATATCGTACAAACTGATTGAATTGACCAAATTAAATGAAGTTAAAGGGATAGTTCAGCATTTTGTCAAATTGGCCCATTGCCATAATCCCTATAGTCATAGCAGTAGGTTCATTACCTTTAATTGTCGGTGCAAGCTATTTTTAGAATGGTGGAGCAGAGCCGTGAGCTGCTCAGAGCTACGCTACGGAGGCTAATGGGATTTCTTGGTTTCCCTCATCAAACTCATCAAATACACAATCCAACAACTCCACAACGCTCTGGTGGACAAGTTGTGACCTGCACATTCACCACACTATGAGATAATAACGGAATGTTACGAGGCCGAGTTGTTTTTGAGGCAAATGCAGAGACTGCTTGCCGAAAAACCGCCCCGTTTTGGAGTTGTTGGATTGTGAATTTGATGAGTTTGATGAGGGAAATCAAGAAATTCCATTAGCCTCTTTAGCGTAGCTCTGAGCAGCTCACGGCTCTGCTCCGTCATTCTAAAAATAGCTTGCCCCGACAATTAAAGGTAACAAACCTACTGCTATGACTATAGGGATTATGGCAATGGGCCAATTTGCCAAAACTGTTGAA
This sequence comes from Trachurus trachurus, assembly GCF_905171665.1. Taxonomy (NCBI): domain Eukaryota; kingdom Metazoa; phylum Chordata; class Actinopteri; order Carangiformes; family Carangidae; genus Trachurus; species Trachurus trachurus. The sequence goes on along the minus strand of NC_139905.1, from coordinate 32,628,649 downwards.
CTATCCCTTTAAAACAGATTTGAAAAGAAGCTTAAATCTATTTTGCTGTGTCCAAGAAGGAGACATATGGAAGCAGATGTAGGTCTAGTTTTCATTGATCTATAACTTACCTATACCTTCTGATGACTGTCACTATTTTTGATCATGTTTCCTTGTGAGCCACCAGAGTTAAGAAACATCAGCACAGGTTTATTTCAGTTCAAAAATATTTTTTCGGGGCTTTCTCTGCTGCTACTGTATGAATATGTAAATACAAAATGTACGTCTGGTTCCAAATATATACTGTTTGCCTCCGTGTGTTTATTTTGAGAGGAAGTACAAAAAGATTTTCTGCCTGCATTTTCATATCGGGAACCACTATACTTGAGCGAGTGCACACACACACACACAGACTCACATACGGGTGGTGCTTTGTAATTTGTACATCAAGAGGCCATGGAGCACAGAGAGAGGGAGGAACTAGGGCTGAAAGTTCTGTTTCTAACCATGAAAACACACACAACACACGCGACACACAGTGCTGTCCGTGGTTCTGAAACAACAGCTTAACGGCCACATGTATCTCAGCCAGTTAGGTTAGGCTTTCTTTACAGTGGGTAGCACTGTTGCAAAATGTCTGTGTTCCACTCTGGTGCCTTTCTGGGTGCAGTTTGCATGTTCTCCCTGTGGCTTTGTGGGTTCTCTGTGTTCTCCAGCTTCCTCCCACAGTCCACAGACACACACACTAGGTGGACTGGAGACTCTAAATCCGGGGTGTCAAACTCAGTTTGGTTCAGAGGCAACAAACAGTGCGATTTGACGTCAAGTGGGCCGGACCAGTAAAATAATACCATGATAACCTATGAATAAAATTTTTTTTCTTCTTTTTATTAGTAAATTATCAACAATATTATGCCTCTTCTGTCTTCTATGTAATTTTCACACTTGGCGGATTCATCCTGAGGGCCGGATTGGACCCTCTGGTGGGCCGGTTTTGGCCCTCTGTATGTCGGCCCTGTGACAGACTGGTGACCTCTCCAGGGTCCCTCGCCCTACGACAGCTGAGACTGGCCCAAGTCCCCTAAACACTGCTACTGTACATACAAAGAGTGGGTGGATGATAGGGGTGGGAGAAAAAATCAATTCACATAAATATCACGATATCTTTTTTGACAATTTTCAAATTTTTTTTTTTCTTCAAAAATCTTTTTTTTTTTTTGTGAAAAAAAAAAATTCTTTTGATTTTTTTTTTTTGGAAACATTTTTTTGAATTTTTTTTTTGAATTTTTTAAAATATTGTGCAATGTGCATTTGTTAGCCTTTTTTACATACAGAGAGCACAGGTTTTGAAAAAGGTTTAAGTTCACTTTATAATGGAGTATGTTAATTTATAGGCTCCTACAGTATTTGTGTGCAGATAAATGTTAAAAATGCAGACTAAAAACCGAGAGAATTGGCAATATCATAGAATCGCAATTTAAATCGAATCGCCATCCAAAAAATCGTAGAAGAATCGAATCGGGAGAAAAGCATATCATCCCAGCCCTAGTGGATGATTTGCACGACTTGTATTAACGGTAAATTAAATTTGATATTGGACAGAATGTATGTAGTCTTCAGATTTTGCATCTGATCTAATGGCGGATCGTCCCAGATTCTTTTCCTGCAGGATGGGACACAAACTAAACCCTGCACACAGCACAGTACACATGTGGAGCTCTCTTGCGTCTCTAGAGTCCTCGACGTCCTCACTGGGAATCTCCTTGTCAGGGATTATTAAGAGAAAACTTCATCCTCTTCTACACTCTAAGTGCTTTGTTGTCACATCTCCAGTCTCCTGTGACGTCCTTACATACTGTATATGTTTGACAAAGCTTCTCTCTTTGGGTTCCTGTCCTTTCTATATATCACTCCCCCCATCACCACTCTCTTCCCTTCTCTTCTACCTACAGTACCACTGATTTCTAACTACAGTAACCTCCAAATGATGACCAGCTTTTATTGGCTCCCTGCTGGTGTTAATGACGGTGCAAAACCAGTTGATTGACACCACTTAGGAGATGATGTTTCCTGCACACGAGCGTCTGTGCTGAAAAATCCCAATTAAGATCATCTTCTGAAGAGTGAGTTCATTAGGAGCCAGCGAGAGACTGCCAGGACCAGTGAAAGAATCATAAATGAATTCTCTGGAGCAGACCCGTTTACAGTGTGTGCTCATTATAGATCAGCACTTAACATGATACATTTCTATCGCAAACAACAGTCGTGACTTGTTGGTGCAGCAGCCATGTGTGCAGCAGCAGCCTACATGACGCACTTAATACTGGGAGAGGAATTAAGGGGCAAAGAGGCAATAACAGTAAACACGCTAATTAGATTACACTGTTCACTTTGACTCAGAGTGGGAAAGCGGCTCTGTGAGGATTACTTTTGATGTTTATCTTTACACAAACCACTTTATTCGGCACAGTTTGCAGTCTTTTAGCTCAGTTTAATTTATTCTCACAAGGGCTGGAGCTGACAAGACCGGTGGGTGGAGGAAGTTGCGTTTCTGTTTCGTTGTGCAGCCAACATCCATGGATCATGGATGAACAGACACTGCAGGAGAAAGTGAAGATGGCCACCAGGAACAGCTTCAGAGCTCGTCTGTGTTTTGAAGACGGCTGGGGGTGACCAAATGTCCTTAACTGCCCGGACATGTGAATATCAGTTTGTGAATATGTTTGGTTTTCATTGTTTTCACAGGACCGCTAAGCATGTTCTTAAACTGATGGTGCTTTGCACAGCTTACTACAGTATTTTGTAGGGCTGCAACAATGAATCGAACAATAATCGATGATTAAATTAATCGTCAACTATTTTGATAATTGAAAAATCGGTTTGGGTAAAGAAAAAAAAAGTCAAAATTCTCTGATTCCAGCTTCTTAAATGTGAATATTTCCGGTTTCTTTGTTACTTTATGACAATAAACTGAGTATGTCTTTGGTTTGTGGACAAAAGACATTTGAGGACGTCATCTGGTGGTTTGGGAAACACTGATTGACATTTTTCAACATTTTTAACATTTTATTGACCAAACAACTAAACGATTAATCACTGAAATAATCGACAGATTCATCGATAATGAAAATAATCGTTAGTTGCAGCCCTTGTATTTAGTTGTGTGTGAGCAGACATCAGGGCAACATTACCTCTCATTACAACCTGTTGAAGTGTGGGCCTCGATAGCTCACTTGGTACAGTATATTGCGCACAATGGAGTTTGATTTTTAACTGCAGTGGCACAGGTTAGAGATCTGTTGGACTATTCTTATGTTGATATATAAATATGGCATCTTTCATGTATCCTTTAAAGGGATAGTTCAACATTTTGGCAAATTGGCCCATTGCCATAATCCCTATAGTCATAGCAGTAGGTTCATTACCTTTAATTGTCGGTGAAAGCTATTTTTAGAACGGCGGAGCAGAGCCGTGAGCTGCTCAGAGCTACGCTACGGAGGCTCATGGGATTTCTTGGTTTCCCTCATCAAACTCATCAAACTCATCCCATAACACTCTAAAACAACTCTGTCTGGTAACGTTGTGTTATTATCTCATAGCGTGGTGAATGTGCAGGTCACAACTTGTCCACCAGAGTGTTTTGGAGTTGTTGGATTGTGTATTTGATGAGTTTGAAGAGGTTTTTGCTCCTCAACAGAGCAGCAGCACACCAGACCTGACTCATTTCAATCAACCGACCTCAGGCTTCAGACAGCTGATTGGTCAAACTGTGTGCTCCTGATTGGTTGGAACAAAAACCTGCATCCTCAGCGGCCCTTTGGGGAATGAGTTGCCCATCCCTGATGTCAGAGAGTGATATTTTGGCGATGAGCCAGGGAAATCACTCACCCGCCCTTCACAACTCCAGCCTCAGCCAATGGCATCCCTTCAAAAATGGTACCATATAGGCAAGATGGCGGCTGTATACATCCACCTCCTCAGCACTCTTCGGTCAAGTCGTATTGCCCGTCGCCCCCTCGGCTGTGGATTATAAACCTGGACCCACGCCGGATTATTGGTGCTACCAAAGATAAGATGGCTAGACAAGCTGCGCCAATAATATGAAATGGTACACTTGCTGTCTCCTAAGTGGACGTGGTCAACACCCCCACATCGTGTTGTGAACATGTGTGTGGATTTATAAAAGTTGTCAGTAGAGGAAAGTGAGCTATATATATTTTCTTATCATGAGGTCCAAAAATTTACACAGCTCCCTTCCCATGGACCAGTCTACCACCCAGTCCTCCCATCAAGCTGGCCAGCTCTCCCTGCCCCCGCCCCCCCCCCCCTCCCTCACCAGAGGCTGCCTTCATCAACTCCTGCTAACATTTCCATATTTCGCACATTCTGTGACATAAACTGTAAACTGTTTTCTTGTCTGTAACAACATCTATTGCACGTCTGTCCGTCCTGGGTGAGGGATCCCTCCTCTGTTGCTCACCCTGAGGTTTCTCCGATTTTTCCCTGTTAAAAGGGTTTTCTATGGAGTTTTTCCTCAGTGGATGTGAGGGTCTAAGGACAGAGGATGTTGTTATGATGCCATGTAAAGCCCTTTGAGACAAACTGCTTGTAAAAACAGGCTATACAAATAAAATTGCCTTGCCTTGTCTTGCTTAGCTAACATCATACTGTATGAGCCAAATACTTTTTGTTGAGGGAAAGGGGTCACTTGGGGGGGTTTTACAGACTAAGTTGACCTGAACTTTCTGTTGAACTGCTTTTGTTGCTACAGTAATGCTGTGTGACCTTTTGAACAGTCACTGTGCCACATCATGTGTCTTGCTTGTCTCCTCTCAAGCTTTGACTGCAGAGTCACAAGTTGCTGAACTGTGTATCCTTGTGGGGGATTAACCCGTCTCGAACTTTAAAGTTCAAATTGGTTGGAAGGGGCTCCAACAGCATCCCTAGACATCACAGGTAATCCACTACATGTAACTCTCAATGTCCCACCGCATTACGGCTGCACAAGAATTCTCAAAGCTGGTATTGCATGTGTGGCCTCTCACTCACTGCTCCTACAATTTACTTTAAATGGTCTTCAAAATCAACATTAAATGACACATTTAAGTATTTCATTTGTTTATGTCACATTTCCTCTATAGTCTGTAAAACAAGCTGATGAATTGCCCCTCCTCTAATAAGCACCATGAAATAAAGGCATAGAATACAGAGAACACTGTGTGCTGCACAGAGTAATTAGAATAAATGCAGGACCACCACAAATTATTTGTGGACCATAAATCAGCTGCATTGTGCTGAAATGCAAACATTGTTGACAAAGCAGCTCTTAACTATTACAGGAGGAGCAGCCTGCTCAGCCTCAACACCTCCACTGGAGCAAAAAAAAAAAAAAAAAAAAAGGAGCAAAAAAACACGTTTTGACAAGAGAGACTTAATTTAGATCCTGAACATTAGATCAAGCTGTAAAGTAAGTCTCTTCTCCAAGGTTATAGAGTCTGATCATAAAGGAGCTATGGGACTTTAGAGAATCAGTGGAGCTGAACGCCACTGGTTGGTTTAACTCAGACGCAATTAACTACAACTATAATACCCCCTGATTCACACAGTAATGAACCACCATCAGGATAGACAATGTGTGGACCAGGGAGCAGGTGAAGAAGTGTGATCATTTATTTCTCACTTTGTTGTGGTTATTTAAAGCACAGCAATAATGATAAAACACTCAGATGTCAGCCTCTTCCACCTCTGCATGTCTGCTCTTCTTTCTCACCTCCAGTCATTTAATCCAACTCAAGCATCAGAGCAAATACAAAACGACTTAGTGGTGACTCTGTATTATTGTTTGTGTAGAAACAGTATTTCAGATTTCATGCTCTTATTTTTAAAGTCATCATCAGTCTGATTTGCACCGTTCTTCAAATGCAGTGGAAACATGGACGGGAACGCTCCAGTGGGACGGAGGCCGCTGTATATTCACTGCAAAAACTCAAAGTCTTTCCAAGAATATTTGTCTTATTTCTTGTCAAAATGTCTCAATTTTAGTCAAAACTAACCTCTTTCCACTTAAAATAAGACTCATCACCTAAAAATTAACTTGTTTTTAGATATTTTTTACTTGTTTCAAACTAATTTTCAATTGAAATAAGTAGAAAAATCTGCCAGTGAAAGCAAGTTTTTTGTGCTTGTAATAAGAAAGAAAAACTTGCTCCACTGTCAGATTTTTCTACTTATTTCAAGTGAAAATATGCTTGAAAAAAGTAAAAAAAAAAAAAGTGTCTAAAAACAAGCTACTTTTTAATGTGATAAGTCTTATTTTAAGTTGAATGAGATTTGTTTTGACTAGAAATGACATTTTGACTAGAAATAAGACAAATATTCTTGGTAAGATTTTGAGTTTTTGCAGTGTTCACATCATCACACCACTCAGTGAGGAACAGTGAGGGTCACTGAGGGGGCCACCAATGAGTTTCTACCCGGGGCCCCTCGGAGGTTAATCTGTCCATAACCTTAAACCTGCTGACTGTCTCTCATACAGATCACAAGGGCGTGGGCCCCCGTTCTCCATCTGACGTTTAGAATATCATTGTTTTACCAGTTTAAAACAGTGACTCACAAACCACTGCTCACACAGACACACACACGCAGCGCTTAATGACAAATGGGATGCAAGAGGTCACAGCGAGACATGTATGTAACAACTAATATCATTAAATCATACCATTAGTGTTCCCCGCTGTGTTTCACAATTCACACACACACACACACACACACACACACACACACACACACACACACACACACACACACACACACACACACACACACACACACACACACACACACACACTCAGCATACAAGCTTGAACTTTAGCTGATGGTATCTGGGCTAATCCTTCAGCTTTTAATACTATGGAGGCAGAAGTAAAACTACCATTATAATACAGCTTTTATATGAATGGGAGCAGGAGGAGGGTGGGAGGGGAAATGAAAGCGGGAGGATGTTGAAAAGGCGAGGGAGGAGGAGGAGGAGGAGGAGGAGGAGGAGGAGGAGGAGGAGGAGGAGGAGGGGGAGGGGGAGGGGGAGAGAGAGCGAGGACAGCGGGGGGAAAAGAGAAAGTGAGGGTGAGGAAAAGATGGGACCAGAGAGATGTGGATGACCTTAAACCCAGACAGGATAATGGAAAGGAATGGCACGTGGCATGAGGGAGATGTAAGAGAGGAACTCACCCATCTGTGTCCTGGAAGTTGACATTCACTTTCTTTGCAGAACCGAGGAGCTCTGAAACACAGATTAAAGAGGAACATGAATTGATTTTTGCAGACTAGAAACTTTAGTAACTGCTTATTGATGCCGTTTTATGACGCAATACAGCAATAACAGCAGCACTGTCTTTAATGTTCATGTTTGGTATGTGCTTCACACTATTTAGTCCTCCTGACAAGCCAAGCAAACATTTTTCACTTGTTCCTTCTGTCCTGAATGAAAACTCAGTTGTCATTTATCATGAGTCATCATGTCGTCACATTTGCTGGCCTGCTGTGTGCAGGGACCAATGTCATTTCCTGGAGTTCAGGCCCCTGTGGTGATAATGTGTCTGCCATTCTGAATATTTACATTGCTCAGAGCAGGTTTAGACATGGAGAGAATTCACATGAATGAAACTCAAAATTCAAAACAGAGACAAAGACATCAGCCACACATTCCAGCTGCTCTCTGTCTGTGTACAGTTCCTTCCAGGACAAGTGACTGAACGATATCTGAGTCAAATAAAATGCTCTAAATGATTTATTGACATGGGTGTATTGCACATGACTCCATTGCATCACTTCGGCCTCATGTTACGTCGTTGTGAGTGCACATCACGTTGGTGCTGAGCTTGAAAAGCATTTTGTGACTGACCTGTTTGTTAAATGCTTCTCTCATGAATAAATTTAAACACACGTCACAGTCGAGTGCAGACGGTGGCGTTTGCATTATGTATTTACATTAACGCTGTGCAGGTTGTGAACACACAACAGAGTCTGGAACAAAGCAGAATGTACATTTGCGCAAGGCTTGAATAATGTTAATATGTCATTATTGCATATTCCTCCTACGCATCACAGCAAAATCACATCACTAATGGTTTAGACAGTGATACAAAATAACAAGACTGGTTTATGGCTTGTTATGACTAAGCTGCCTATAATGAGAAAACTGAAGTTCCTGCAGAAGTGAAAGGAATTACTCTTTATTTGATTTCAACCTGTGTATGTTTACACCTGCTGAGACCAACCAGTCATAATACCCATGAGGGTCAATGACAAGAAGCAACCCAATGTCAAGTGGTGTAACCAGTATTTTTTCATAAAAACCTGACTATATAATACAGGACAATTAATCTGGACTCAAATGTAGAATAAATGTAATTCATTTTTATAATGCAACACTATGTTTCTTGACAAATTTAAAAATATTTGTCACACATTATTTAGATGAAAAGCGGTGTTTTTAGGATGCGTGTTGCTAAAAGGCATTAGAATTCAAATATAGAATTACAGCAAAAAATCCAATTAAAGTCAAATCTAAATTGATTTGACTTTAATTGGATTTTTTGCGTGGTGGTGGTTTTAAATGTTTACTTTCTTCTGAAAACATTAAATTATGTTTTCAGAAGAAAGTAAACATTTAAAACCACTTTAGGTAGATACAAATATTTAATATTTATTATTCTTTTGTGGTTATTCCATTTGACATTTTCAGGTCATTCAGTCTTACATTTGTTAAAGGGACAACGAGGAGTTTCTATTTGGTTATAAAAAAGTCTCACGTTAATGTGGATGAATCTACGCTACCCACACTTGTTAATGGGCCCATTTTAGATAAATATATGGTTTTGTCTCTATCGTTATTTTGTTATTATTAGTGGTGGTGGAAATGCTGGTCGAGCCAACCAGCGTTTCTTTACTTTTGGTTTTGTGGCGAGTCATGAGAATAACGCCGCCGAATCACCATTTATGGTTGGAACTACGACGGTATGTGATCGTCTTCCAACCTCTGACTTTAATCAAAGAATCAAAGTCAAAGAATTTCACGGTGCGCGGAGGCTCATAAATGTAGTGTGAAAACGCTTCGCTTTTCCAAAACTCCTCATTGTCCCTTTAAAAAAAACGTTCAAATGTCATTTCAAATGATGTAAAACATCAATACAGTATGTACATTTTAACAACTGTCTTTAAATAATTTTTATTCATTTCTTTTCTTCTTTTTTTTTTAAACAATTTTTTATTTGTCACTGATCCTTAAAGCAGAAGTAAGCGTAATGTTTGTGTTAATATGAGTCTTAAATAGTTCTATCTTCCGACAGCAATCACTTCTATAGAGTGTTTGGTCTGAAACACGGGTCTGTCAGTCACTCTGCTCTGCTGTAAGCCCAGGAGAAAACTTTCCTCGTATCCTACAACCTTTATCCAATGAGGAGAGAGAACGGCATAAAGGGGCGGTCCTCTCTGTGTGTGCAGCCAAGGGATGCGCGTGAATGTGGTGACGTAGGGACGAGGGCGGGGACTGCTAACTCCATCTGCTGACAGGAAGTTAGACAAAACCACCGGATCGCTTACTTCTGCTTTATAGTAAATGGCCGTCTTTTCATCTCATAGTGATGATGTCATCGATTCACTCACAGACTCTATCCATCAGGGCTCAGTAGGCCTGGGCCAGTGGAGTGTCACAACTGAGAACAGTCACTGCAGGGGTCAGTGACCTGTAGTCATGATATGCTAGTTAAACAATGATGCCTATAAGCATCTACACAGACATGTATGAACACTGAAGAGACCTGACACATGAAAGTGTATGACTGCACTAAGTCTACCAACAATAACGTTTTGCCGCTGTCGTCCACATTATTTTTCATTTTCAGCCCTCTGTTTTTATGTCTTCTGTTAGCTGACGATGCATCGCTGGGGATATAGATGAGCCTGCACTCTCTTTCTGCTCTCTTTCTCTTGCCCCCCCCCCCCACACACACACACATACACACACACACACACTCACACTCCCTCCAGGGTGCAGGAAACAGGACAGTCCCTCTATTGTAGAGGAGACAGCTCCCAGCGCCACTGGCAGAGGAACATTGATTTCCTAACAGGCTATTTCTGGCCACTAAATGCAGGGATTCACTCACACACTCTATCTCTAAAACACACACACACACATATGGACCAAGAGCTTCCGACAATCTGTGTGTGTGCACTTGTTGTAAGAGGAGTGTAATGCCACAGAACCTGATATGCATCGACTGACATGCATTACAGTAATGCTAAGGTGTGGTGAGGAAGAGAGGCTCAAAAAGACCAGAGAGTCAAACATGAAACAGCAGGAGAGGACAGAAGAGATCATTTAAAAACCAAGGATATCACCATACAATGACTGGCTTCTTCCCAAAAAAGAACAAAACATTTTCACACACATACACAGTTTATGGCCTGCCACATCTGCCCAGCAGCCGCCAGCCGTGACCTTTTGACCCCATAACGTCATGGTGACCGGCCATCAGACGTGAGCCCTGCCTCTGTGCAGCCCTGTTATGTGGCCGGAAAACTGACACACCCTTTGGAGTAATCCCCTCCTTCAATCTTCAACCTTTGTGAGCAAACTTTCCACCGGCTGCATCTGATTTTCACAAATTACAAGAAAAATCCACGTTGGATACTTTCACTTTCTGTTTGATGGATTGCACTTATATAATATCAAATATTTTCCTTTTAAATAATTTCAAAGGGAATGACCCTGACCTAGACAATACACCTTATACTGAGCCACCTGTTGCTACAGTATATCTGCTTTCCATCCTCACACAGCACAGTTATGATGATAACCATGACAGGTTTGCAATCAATAGTCACTGGAGCCACGATTTAGGAGGCTTCTCATTTCTATTTGACAGTCACATACCTCTGGTAACTGAGACTGCTGCAATCAGATCTTATCAACTGTAGCTACCTGGCTAATTAATCTGCTTTTTATTGTTTCCAGCTGACACATTTCAGTGTTTCCTCTAGGATTTTTTTTAAGGAAACACTGCATTTCAAACCACTACCAAGGGCTCATGAACGTGAATTTAAATAATGTGCTAGCCATCAAATATGACTCAGACAAAACGTTTTCATTCCCATCATTTGATCCGTCTCAAAATATATACAAGGCATCACTGTTTGAAAGTGTGTCTAGGATGTAATGTTTTATTTCTCTAGGTACAGTAGTAGCCTAGATACCATAGGTAAAAAGCTAGTTAGCCTACCATGCTAACCGGCTGCATCCCTCATTTTCTTTTCTTTGTATTTTTTGGGTTTACAAGGCTAAAAAAAGACACAAATAGCCTACCAGTTCTCCACATGACACGGTATCTTATAGTGTATCTCACAGGTATAAGAAACATACAATCAAAACTGGTATTTTCAGACCACAGTGTTTAGATATGCAATATCACGCTATGCTGTAGTTTAACAAGCAAAAATTCCTATAATTCAAAGCAGCACAAGAAGCTTTAAACAGTCCTGTGTGCAGGCTGCACAGAGCAAAGTGAACATATTGATCATTCTCAGTAGACTAATGAGGCTCGACAATTTAGAGACCATCGACTGAAAACACACACACACACACACACACACACACACACACACACACACACACACACACACACACACACACACACACACACACACACACCTGATAGGCTATATAATACAAACACGGAGATGAATACCTCATGTCAGAGCTTTTGCTATTGCATCAGTGTGTCCATGCCACGTGTGTGTGTGTGTGTCTTGCTCAGATATATTGGACAGCAACAGCACAGACAGTCATAACAAACAGTGAAACCATGGTTATAGAGAGGACAGCCAGCCGAGAACACACACTTCTTCAAAGAGCTCCACCCCACTCCACACCCACAGAGCTGCAGCCTCGTTAGAGCTACACACAAACACACACACACACACACACACACACACACACACACACACACACACACACACACACACACACACACACACACACACACACACACACACACACACACACACACACACGTTCACGTCCAAACAGAGAAATGACATGCATGCTTTAATGCACAAACATGTATTCAAAAAAGACACAGATCCTCTGTCCCTCATGTGGACTTCATTCATAGCTTCTGTACACTACACTACACTATACTACACACACACTGCAGTGGCTGCAGGTTAATTGGAGTCACTGTCAAAACATCTGACAGCACCCATAGGTGTTTCCTGTTGGACCAGCCGAGGTCTGCCTGAAGAGAGGACATCATCTGCACTGCAAGTCCAAACTGAATATGCTACAACTGTTTGAAATGTGAAAGGGCTAGGAATTTACTTTTGGTGTCTTGTAGCTAACAGATATATGTAAAATAATGAATGAAACACAAACACTTTTTTAATAATAAAGCCTAGTGTCAAAAATGACCCAACGTGCCCCGCTCTCCCCTATAATAAAACACAGTTCAAGACAAAAAATAAAAAATAAAACCATAGCAATTTAAAAGTTTTTTTGAAAATCAGGGGAAAAAAACTTTCAACACAGAAGCAAAACTTCTCTAGAAATGCCGGAGGCACGCAATCTTTGAAAAAATAAGAAATAAAAATCTGTCATTATGAAGTCAAAAATAAATGTTATTAAAAATGTTCGGCCCTTGGGGGTTTGGATTTTGGTGCTTCAGGATCCTGGCACGCAAGAAAAAGTGAAACTACAACATAAACATGAGGGTTTCAGAAGCCAAAGAAACTGACCGTTTCAGCAGTAAATGCAGTTTCAAGAATGAGTAAAATACAAAAGCACAGGAACCAAGGGAAACTGATAGAGTGTTTATGAAGAAATATGTTAACATATGTGGTTTGTTCAAAATGAAGTGGTTTTGAATATCATAAAATATTCAAAGTGTAAAAATAAGGGCTCTACTGGAAGATAAATGAAAATCTACCAGAGCATGCTCTTACAATTTACAATCTTAATATAACATTACAACTATGCAAACCACTGTTACCACCCAGAAGACTACACCTCCCCTGAAAATTGAACAGCCTTGCAGCCCAAAAGCATTTTGGTTTCTTCTTTATCCATCCTTGCTGCATCTTTTCTGTACTCTGTATTCTTATGACCGCTGTTTGTTGCTAACGAGTCTAGTGGCTCTGCGATACTGTGTCACAGAGCTAAATTCAGCAAGCTGCTAACAACGCTTACTGTACATGCTGATGGAGCAAGTTCAAAGGGGCGATTTGTTCTCAGCTGCTGAACCTGTTTCTTGTCAGGAGCAGGTGGTGGCGAGTGTCGCTTGATAGGAGCTTCGGCCGTTGTCACACTTAACAAAAAAAGAGACATAGCCTATTGGACAGTGACAAGCCAGGGTTGGCTGGTTTAGCATGCTAGCTTTAGTAAAAGAAAAGAAACAGTGAATGAAATGATGAAGTTTGATGCTGAACTTTTTTAACCGTTAATGCTAATGTAGCAATAACAAAAGTTACAAATAGCTTCAATATGTTTACTATATCACCATCTGATATTTCCTACACTGGTTTAACAGGGGGCCTACTTACTCAACATGCTCTAATGATTGGCTTCCATTCAAAGTCATTGAAAATACAGCTTAGCTTTTGGGCTGCACACACCTGGAACACTTTACAGCACTATAAGCTTAATGCACTTGTGCCCATTGTTCAGTTTATAAACTATTCTCCACGCTATGTTTTTCCTGTTAAAATCTACTCTCAACATGATTACAAATGAGGCTGCATGCTTCAATGACTTCTCGAGATTAAATAAAGGTTGAGTGAATGAATGCTAACAATTGCTAATTAGACCACAAGTTACATCTGAGGCCAACGGGAAATCCGTTAATTTGACTAATTTTAAAAAAGAACATGAAGACTTATGGAATAAGCAAAGTATGACAAATCCAGATCCATTTGCACCTAATATCATAGTCCAACAGCTGTTGAAATATTTCACTCTGGATCAAGGTGGTGATTCAACCCACGAATTAACACATCCCTCTGCGGCTTGAAAATTGTCATCCACTACACAGTTACTGTTAAATATCTTTAAGTTGGCTCAATGGCTGGATTTTTAGAAATTCACAATATTATTAATGTCTAAGTGATTTTCTGATATCTTCCTTAATGCAGTCTGACATTTTAGTGTGTGTTCGACTCTGTAGGAAACCAAACCACTTCCTCAAAGATAAGTTAACAACACGGTCTACAGTATGTGTCCACTCATCTGCTGTGCTTGTCATGTCAGTCCTGAAGGGGTATTGATCGTCTGCTGTTAACACGCCCCAGTGAATGTCAAAGGTCAGGGACAGCTGAAAGGCATGATGGGTTTTTAATTGTAGTGTCTCTGCATGAGCAAGCATGCATGTTTAAAAAGGTCAGGTATGTTCATTTGGCAAATAAGAGATAGAGGCAGTGAAAGGTAAAAGAAAAGACTACATGTTTTGTTTTTTTTGGAGGGGGATTATTCGCAGTCTGCTGATTATGTGTTTTCATACCCGTGGCAAAAAACGGGCTGATCTCATCCTCCTGGGAGAGGAGAAGGGAACAATGTCCCTGCTTTTCTTAATATGCTGCTCGGTTATATAATATCCATCCTGGGGAAGACGGATTCTAGTATAAAGACAACAACAGCATTTATTTTGTTCTATTATGAAATACATTTACAAAAAGGAAAAAAAAAGGACGTGAAAAGAGGATTTCTTTGTAGCTTATTAAGCCCTCCCTGCCCCCCCCCCCCCTTCTTATTCCTTCCTCTCTTCCTCTCTTTTTCTCCCTGGCAGTGAGGGTGGAAAATAGTGTGCTGGACTCTGGAGCGCTCTCTGAAAGTAGACCTGTAGACTTGGCTCTGATCGATCTGTCCCCATTTCCCCTCCTCTGACTATTTCCCTTCTACCCACCCCCCCACCCCCCCACCCCTTTCTTCATTTGGTGTTTCTTCTGGTGCCATCCCACCCTCCAGGTCCACAGATCATGAAGATGATAGTGTTTCCTTTCTCCCTCCTTCTCTGTTCCTCGATTGTGGCAGTGAAATTGCCCTGGCACCGGTTGTAGTGGGGTCTGTCTTCATGCATTCATCCTGCATTATTAAGGTAGACTCCTCTCGTGAACATTACCCAGCAGAGTCGAATCAGGAATGCTGTAAAACTATACTCTCATGTCAGTTTACGTTTTCCCAACTGTTATAAACCCAGGAAATGTCTCTATGAAAAGACTTTGGAGTAGACAAAAACTGGCAAAAGGTGATTTCCCCCCTTCGTGTAGGCTATTGACCTTTGTAATTCTATTGATCCCATGTACAGTATCCGTGTCAAAGATGTCTCTCAGTAATTTACAGTATCATTTTACCATAGAAAGACACAGGTGCTCCAATGCATTTAACACTACCACAGGTTTATTTTAAGGCCATTAATTATTTCATTTTGTCTCTTAGAAGTCATGTTTTGTTCATCAGTTTTATAAGGCTGGCAGCTCTTATTACAAAACCCATGAGCCTTAGCTGCAGTGGCTGTGGAGACGAGGGCGGCCACAGTAGCTGCAGGGAGAACATATCAGAGGAATGATAATGAAATGAAATAGACACATGTCAAAGCAGTAAGTTTTTACTGTTGACTATTCTAATGTCTTTTGGAAAGGGGTCAGTCAGTGTGATGAAAGCCTGAATGATCACATATAGCCTATGTCATCTGGTTTTACATATACACGTTGTTTACACTAATAATCCAACTGCCCCCCACCCAAACACACATTCCATGTAAGCTCATTATAATGTTTGATTGCTGTCCGGAGTCATTGATGGATGGTAATGAGTTAAGCAGTTGACTTCATGGATGTAATTGAGGTCTAAACTCTCAGCAGGAGGCTGCTCTGAAACCAAACAACTGAGACCAACATCATTAGCTAGCTGCTACTGTAGCATAGTGAAGCTTTCAGCAGCTAAAGAGCAAAGATACTGCTGGAAACCACACTGGTGTAAGTACAGTATATACTCAACTCTCACCGTCTCTGCAAAAGATGCAGTAGATGATTGACAAGGTCACCAAAGGGTAGGCCCGTCACATTTATTAAAGAATTGCCTGATCGCAATTATTTGAGCTGATCACAATAACTTTGCACAATTGTTAAAATCGTTTCCATTCATCTGTATGAAAACAGCTGGATGAAACTAACAGAAATGTCTATTTCCATCACTAGTTCCTTGTCAATTTGAGTTTGCAGTTTCAATGGTCCTCTTTCAAGCAGCTTCTTCTGCTATGGTCTAATTGCACATAAGTGGAGAATTAGCACCACAAACTGTTTATCAATGAGCATCTATTGACATTAGCATCATGGATTTAGTTACAAAGCCTGAAGACAAACAGAAATGTCATTTTTGTTCCAATGTTTAAAGCCCAAAATGGATCTTCTTCTTCATAAAGTGTAAAACTATGTTTAGGCTTATTCTATAATAGTGGCATTAAATGATCATTAATTAAATCATTCATCCCAATTTGTATGGCAAATAAACTTCAACTAAAATGTCATGATTGCGACAGGCCTACCAAAGGGTGATTTGACAGCTTTGTGTTTGTAGCCCAGAATGTGTTATTGCAGGTTGTTCAGCAGCCTCCTCCAGCCCGCTGAGCTCCACCTCACTACGTACATTGAATTATTCAGAAAGAAGTGTCATTTTGCATCTCTGTGTGAAGTAGCCTGTGTCACCTACTCGGCTAAACAAGCACACAATAACTGTCTAACCAAGGTCACTGCAGGCCTGATGAGAAGATACGGATTATTACATTGTCAAATCTGCAAAGAAAAAACACATTCAGCATCATGATCTACAGCTATTGAACTGATCCAACATTCAAAATGTTCCTCTCCTCTTGCCTGAGTGCTGATGTGTCTGCACTAAATCCTAGTTTTTCCATGCACTTGGTGAACCCCTCCCCCCCTTTTATTCTTTGACATCATAAAAAGAGATGGCCGCCCCCGTGTCATCAAATAAGGACAGAGGCTCTGAGCAAGACATCATATAAGGACAGAGTGGGTAAGAGTGGGACCTCTGCCAATATCATCCTCTGCCTGCCAGATGTACACACACACACACACACACACACACACACACACACACACACACACACACACACACCCTGTGTGCTGTTTCATGAATGTATACACAAACAGTGACAGACAGCTTCACATCCAAACCAAATACACACACATTCCAGTGATTTGTGAACATGAGCACAAATCGGACGTTAGTATAAATAATTACTATTATAATAATTACTATTAATAATAAATGGTGTGCATGGTAACTGTAGGAGCTGTTTGATCCTCATTGACTCTCTCTGCTTCCTCCCTCCTCATTGGTTCCTGGTCAGAGCGTCGTGAGCAGGTAGCACACACATGCCATCTGCTCACAGCTACCGCCACCACACACACACACACACACCTCAGCACAGTCACACACTTTGGTTGTCACATTATATTTAAAGATATATGAAGACATTAAAATGTGCATATTACTGAGCATCCACTTGACAACATGTTTACATATTCACACCCTCTTATTTCCCTTTGTGTGTAACCTCAGCCGGTGAGCCGACATGTCGCTTTACAACGTGTCAAACGCTCCTCGCTAGATTTTTTGGAGATGAAATGTCAGCCAACTTTCATAAAACATTTACAGGGAGTCAGAAGTGGGCTGATAGATCAAGTGTGCAGCGCTGCTGGAACTCTGTGTCCCGCCAGAGAGCCGATCCGAGCGGGGAGCGGCGGAGTGGCGGGAATTGGGGGATAATTTTGGTGCTGGTTCCACATCTGTTGCTGTTTTCATCCAAGTGGCCACAGCTCAGATGGAATCGGGTCACCCTCAGCATAAAGGGACGGGTGGTACGACCTAGAATCTTTAACATCGTGTTAATAGTTTCCTCTTTTCTAAGCTGATGTAAGTGCAGTATGAGACATGTTGCATAATAACTTGTATTCTGCCCATTTGTGTTCACTTCTTTGTTGCTATGCTTGGACATCATTTTTTCCACACTGGTTCACGATTGGATTCAAACTCAACAAGGAAACTATGCAGCGTGTAGTCCAGTGTTACTGTTTCATAAATGCATCTCACTGATATCAGCCTCAGTGCTAATGATCACTCTCTTACATAATGCTGCCGACCCAGCCCAACATTTCCTACAGCTGTTGTTTCAAATTAAAAGCATTAAACTGGCAAAACACAGCGAAGAAGCCGAAAGGAAACTAAATCCACCACAACTCAAGTCTTGAGGTTACAATGTTATGAATTAACCATTTATATCAATTTAGTGCTTAATACAACACAAACACATCCATGTCACACAACACTGACTGGACATTTTTGGATCTACTTTCTGCTGTGGCACATATATAAGATAAGGAAACTATATTCATATTATTATTATTATTATTAACATTTTACAATTTTCCTGCCTGAACCATTTTCTCATCAGTTCAGCCACAGAGCTGGTCTCTGTGTAATGTGCTTCTCTGGTGAGTTCTGTCATCATACAGACAGTGACTGGTCAATGTAGTGAAAACTCTGCTAATACTCTCTGACACCTTTCCTCATCATTAAGTCTGGCTTCTGCAAAAACGGGGAGCAGCGATAGTGTGACATGTACTGAGTTGTGCTAATGATCTCAGTCCACTTAATGTGATGTCAAAATGTAGATTTAGAGTTTGTAGAGTATTTAAATGCAATATCAACCATCGATCCAGTTTGAAAGAGACTGAGTAAAACCTTCATCTAAATAGTTCATGTGCTGTATCTGCTGGTAGTTTTAATTCTGTGACACTACCTGCTGTCAACACACACACACACACACCCACACACACCCACATGAAGTGTATGTCCAAATGTTTACACCACACACTGAACGACTCCAGCATTCCGCTGCCTGCCGCAGCAGAACTCTGGGAAAATACTGATTTCATGATGTTGCTGCAACTGCTCAGCCTGCAGCTTAACTCTGCTCCCTTCACTCCTCACACACACACACACACACACACACACACACACACTAACACACACACACGAGCACAACAAGGGAGCACCGAGTTGCATAGATGTGGTTGCTAGGCAACTAGCATCCTCTAGGTCTTCCTACACATGGAGAAGTGTGCTGTACACACATCCAAAAAACAAGGAATCAGAAACACGCGCGCACACAGATACACACATTAGCGTAATGAGAGTGTGACATCCTTATTTCCAGATGAAGTGTCTAAAACAGCATCTGCTTCCTCCACACAGTCTCAGTGAACAAATGAGTCTTCATGGAGACTCCTCCATTCAGACATTCAGCTGACACCTGTACCCAGATCAGCTGAGCTCAGTGCAGCAGAATAGTCTCACTTTATTACCACTGTTAACTCATTCATTACTGTGATGGTAATAATAGTCCCACAATTACAATCTCTTTAATTGCTCCACTGTAATGTTTATATCTAATTCATATTTATTCAATTTACATATGCATTTAACCATGTAACAAACTATCCATCCAAGCTTTATATTTATCACATAAATAGCTTTTCCTTCTGATAATGAAGGTGTCAGTCTGTGTGTAGGACCAGCAGTATGTATGAGAAGTCAGAGACAATGGGCTCTTATTTTGTGGCGCAGCGCGGTGCGGCGGCGCAGTGGTAATTTCCTCCGGCGCAGCACCGTGCACATTAAATGCAATAGGAAATCATCACAAAAACCCCTATTTATTGTAACTATCTGAATCAGCACATACACGTATATCTATATCGATTGTCCCGTCACACTGATGACAGATCAAAGGCTGTCGGCATGCGTAATGGAAACTCAGCCTGACTGAATTAACACAGATGAAACCAGGGAGGGACTGGGACAAAAAAGCAGCCGTGGATGTCCCAAGAGCAGGACAGTGAGGGTGGATGACTGCATGTCGCTGCTGTGTTGACACTACACACTGTGCCGTTGTGATGATCCGCTATATTTATTTATTTACTTATTGATTTATTAGCAGGCGAGCGGCCGCATCGTCACGCGACCATAACGAAAAACTGAATACAAATAAACTATCATCTCTCACAGCAAACCACAATCAGCCTCGGCATCAGATAGTGAGCAGATATTCTTTAGGGTAGTAACCAGCTGAGATGGATTGTGGGTGGGCGGGGCTTGCCTATCTGTGAAAACCTCTGCTCGCTATTGGTTCCTGCTGATCTCTGCTGATGAGATCAACTTTTCCTGCAGAAATAGTGAAGAATATAATGTACTGATGAGCGGTGATGATTAAAACTGTGCACATTAACCCAGGTCAATGTCATTACATGTGAAGTGTGTTGAGAACATGGCTGCAGTCCCTCTTCTTCACCCTCTACACAGCAGCAGAGCTCTTGAGCCAGGTCTTGACTACAATATACAATACAAATTTCTTTCAATTATCAGCTCATTAAACAATAAATGATTGGCTAGCCACTTATCAGATATTAAAGAGAGCGGAACACGGACAAGTGTAAGATTATTGACACAGGTCTTTGATTGCTGCACTGTGGTTTCAGGTCTGTCTCCTCTCTGTAAATATAGAGCTGCCTCTCTCTCTTGTGGGATGCTGGTAGTAAAACACACTAATTGTGTGTTTTTTAACGTCTCTCCCACAGCATGAGTCTCATTCTGAGGTGAGTCCCGCGCAAATCAAAGCGAAGCAAAAGGGAGAGCTAAGACATAAAAACAGAAGGCACAGCCATTATATTCACAGACAGGCAAACAATACACAAACACACTGACTGAGACGCCGGGGATACACAGCAGCGCTCATTACACAAGTGACTGATTCCAATTTAGTTTTTTGTGGTGGATTATTTGAGACGCTGGATAAAAACAAGTCCTTATCTATGAGGTGTCCAAAACATGGACTTACTCTCACAGCCAAATGATTTGTTGGTCTGTAATGCAGCACTGTAATGCACAGTGCTACTATACATCCAGCACAGCAGTGATAAGGTAGCTCAGATCATGGTCAAACATTTAAGACGTTTCAGACACAAAATCACACAATTATATATCTATTGTGTGTGTTATTATATTACTTAGAAGACATTATGTTCTTTTTAAACTTTATTGCTACAATGAGATACATTTGTACAATTCTGTATACTGTGCAATGGCAAATACTTGAAATCTTATAATGTCCATGACTTGAATTCTAGCATGTAATAATTGTGTATACCGCTACAGTGCAATGGTTAGTACTGCAAATCTTGTAATGTCAATGATTTGAATTCCGGCATGTAAAAATGGGACAATGATGTCACCAATAGACATATAAACACATACCGGAGGCGGACCTGATGGCGCTACAACGTGAATCACAGTAGAGTGAGTCTTATCAGTGTGCGGTGGTTACTTCTTTTTTTTTATCTTAACACAATTATATACATGTCACCTCTTAAATGCATATTTACTGCATGTACCAAATGCTTAAGAAGAAATATAAAAGGTCATGTCTGAAGTTGAACTCATCTGTACTCCCATCCACAAATCCACACAGGATTGACTTGTAATCATGGTGCAGACTCTTGTGTTCAAAGCAAGGCACAGGGGGAACAATCTGAGCTACAGTGGCCTTTTGAAGGACAAGGGCACACATAATATAAAACATAAGCATATGCTAAATTACTTTTTTGAGAGGCTGTAAGCTGTTTGTGGATTGAGGATATTTTTGTCTTGTTACAATCTGAGCTGGTCTCCTAGTCTCCACATGGCCTCCATCACACTGCAACACGCTGCCTGTCCCTGCAGGTGCTGTGTCCACAGAGTGCTGGAGATTGAAAATCTGTGTTTTTTTCTTTCATTTTTTTCTTCCTTTCAGACATTTAAAGGGATAGTTCACCCAAAATTCAAATTTCACTCATGTCGACTAAGAGCTGTGAGAATTTTCAGAGTCCTCCGTGCCTTCTTTGAGTTACGGGGGGGTCCGCGCAGCAGTATTTGTCCATATAATGGTTGTCAATGGATACCAACTTTCTTCGTCCAAAAAGACACACCAAAAAACATCCAAATACCTCCATACTGCTTGTCTGTAATGTCCCTCTGGTATTGAAGCCCCGACATGAGAAATTGTTACAGGAAGAGCAGTGAACTGAGACACTGGGAGCTTCTGCTACAAACAAGCTTAAAATATAGACTTATTTAATTTTTTTCGGAACAATTTCTCATGTCGGGGCTTCAATACAAGAGGGACATTACAGACGAGCAGTATGGAGGTATTTGGATGTTTTTTGGTGTGTCTTTTTGGACGAAGAAAACTGAGCTCCATTCACAACCATTATATGGACTATATAATATATATATAATATATAATATTATAAGGACTCTGAAAATTCTCACAGCTCTTAGTTGACATGAGGGTGAGTAGATAATGAGTGAAATTTGAATTTTGGGTGAACTATCACTTTAAGTTTGAGGACGGATCACTGCTATGTTTACTCCTCGTGCCCTGACTTTTTCAAGCCTCTTGGACTTCTTGGAAACAGCAACACCAACTCTGTCTGGGTCTTATCATCCACGACTAAATAACAAAAAACAAGCGTCACTGTTTGAATCTAGTGTGGAGGCAGCCTGTCCTGATTTAGCTTACAGTCATCATGTTATACACTAATGAAAGCAAACCCATTAGACATTGATCAACGTATCATTTATTCATTTGGCTGTTATATTACTGTCAATGTAGTAAACAAAAAAGAGAGAAATGAGTCTGGATAACATTGTTTTGTAGACGTCTTTCAGTTTCTCTGAAGATTTGGACTTTTTCCATGTGCATGTAGAGAAAGTAGCTGCTGCACGCCCAGCGCTGCTTTATGTTTAAGAGACATTTCACAGTCATTCACAGAATGAATGGACGACAGAGCAGAACTAGATTAGACCAATCCACTTGAGAGATAAGCACCCTCTCCCCTCTTCTGCTACTTCACTGAGCCCAGACCATTTCATTGATTGACAGCTGCATTATGGGAAAGTGACAGTCAATAATTGTACACTGTCAGAACCAGACGACGTCACACGACGGACGCATCACGACACAGAAACACAAGAGTGGGAACCACACGTGCATGCAGTGTGGGGCATGCAAAACACAACAGCATCATAAACATAGAAGCAAGCCAACACACACACACACACACACGTACACACAGATGGGCATTGTTCAGTGTGTGCCACAGGAAGTCAGAGGTGCAGCCAGCTGAATTCATTTACTATAAATATACACATCATACCCTTACTGGCTCTCCAAACACACACACACACACAATTACAAAGAGCACAAACACTTCTGTGCGCTCCCTCACACACTCGTGATACTGGCACATCTGTTTCTGCAGAGGGAGGATGAGAGAGCAAGAAAAAAACAGGATGGAGAGAGAGGGAGTGTGTGTATATGTGCGTGTGTGTGTGTGTGTGTGTCTGTGTGTGTGATACAAACTGGCCCTCAGATGAAGGCAACTGACCAGCCCATCTTTTTTATTCTATTATCTGATCAATTACTCCTGTTCCCTCCCTTGTCTTCTTCTTCCTCCATATCTGCCTTCTCTCCTCTCCTCCCTCTTCACATCCTGCCTCCCCAACATGTCTCTCCTCTCCTTTGATGTCTTTCCTCCACCTTTGTCTCTCCCTTCCTGTCCTCACTTTGTGTCTATGTAGAGTGTAGCCTACGGTCGTATGAGGACACAGTTGTCCAAACACCAGATATTGAAAGTCATAAACTGATCATTCATTCATCAGAGTTTCACACCGAGTAAGACATGATTTGTAATATTTGGACATGAGATGGCTGTTTCTGTTTCTGTCCTCACACTAATGACTGACTGATCATGAAAGTGTGCTACGTTCACAATAATATACTTTCATTTTAAAAGGACGGCCCTTTTACTTCACAATTACTGGACATGGGGTAAACAGGAAGTAGTCTGTCTACTCTGCATTTGATTGGTTGCCAGAAGTACAACAACCAAGGGACAGCAAAGACAGGTGTAGCATCAAAGGAGAATTGAAACAGCTGCGAGCAACAAGGTCAGTAACAAGGTCAGTGTTGTATTCCCCAGTTGAGACTGATAAGATCCAATCACACTGAGCAACAACTGGTGTTCACTTTATCATTCCTAAAGTTCTTTGCTTTTGACTTCAGTGTAACCTCTTCAAACAAGGGGAGTTGAACAGTTGTAACGCTTCCACTTTCTCCAGCCAGGAACAAGTTATGAATCACCTGATTCACTCTGTAGCCTACATGCTCAGTCTGGGTTAGTTGTAACAACAATGAAAATGTTCATCCACTCCGACAAAAAATGTAATTCTATTTATTTGTTTTCTTTGAATTTCAGTATGCCTAGGTCTCAAAGAGAATGACGAAAGGGTTAGGGTTCAGGTTAAGATCAGACTATGGCTGACAGTAACTAACATAAGACACACACACACAAGTGATTTAAAGGGGACATATCACTTTTTGAAGGCTCTTTAACATATATTTATGTTTAATGTGAGAATGGACAAACAAATCTGTAATGTTCAGGCTCCCTAGGTTGAAATCCATGTGGTTTTACGAGCTGTTCCCTCCATTGTCTTCCAGTGATGTAACTAGGATTCAAATTTGCATAATACCACCCCTACCTGGGACTAGAGCACTGGAATAAGAGAGTAACGACAATTCCATTGAGTCCCGTGGTAAGCCTCATGCGCCCCGAGTGGCAGGATACGGGTATTGCAAAAGCGCCCAGAAAACTCAGTCACTCTAATGTATGTGTGTTGCCCACTTGCTTGTAAATTGATGAAAATGGCCGTGTTTTTGTTTTTAGGTGTCTTGGTCATATCAAATTACACTTAGAATTTGTTTATTATAAAATGTAGATTGAAACATTCAATGTAGAAAACTGTTTTTTTTTTTGTTTTGTTTTTTTGTTTTTACTATCCTATGTGTTAATGTTTATCTGTAAAGGATCCTCAATGATGCTATTAACGTGGGTGATCTATTAATGTCCTTAAATTATTGAAAATACCACACTTGCTCATTCACCAACAATGCTTCTTGGACGCTTTTGCAATACCCATATTCCTCCATCAGGAGGCGCTTCCATTGGACCAATGTGTGTTGTTACTCTCTTTTACAGTACTCTACCTGGGACCAGTAGAAGGGGCGGGGCAAGCAGTGGATCATTTGCATTTAAAGGGACAGGCTCTGAAACCAGCCGTTCTGAACAGGGCTGTTTAGAGAGGATGAAAAGAGCTGTGATGTTTGATCCTTGGGGGATTTTGACCAAAGCATGTCACAGACATGTCTTTAAGACACCTGGGAACTATTTTAATTTGTGGAAAGGGGGCAGAATATGTCTCCTTTAAATGTTGAATAAAAAGTTTTTTATTGGTTGGTCCTGATGAAGGTCAATAAAACGAATAGTTGACCCATTAAACAGAGTGTGAGTATGGGAGCAAGTTGTGATTTTTTACATTGAACTTGACTGGGGATCTGTTCCCAGCACCACCCAATACCAGGAGAATGTGCTGTGTTGATTGAGCCTTGAGAATAAAAAGTTTCTGTCATAATCAGGTTTCATTTCACCCCAGGGTGTTTTACAGCTAACCTGGACTATGGGGTGAAATTTTCACTTCTTGTGTTTGAGACTAAACCATGCATTTTCTGTTCAGAGATAACAGCTACGCCATTTAATAGCAGATGCATGTAGCTTGTATCACATTTTGATCACACTGGATTAAAAGAGCTCCAAGAAACAGACAGAAGAGTCAAACATGTCACAACCATCCCTGGTTTTGAAGGGACATGTTCAATGGCCATCTGTCATTGTAAAGTGTTGGTGTCTTCAGACTTTTGTCTTGAAAGCAGAGCACTGATCACAGTGTCTCTCTTCTGAAGGTTCACACTGCTGAGAGCTGCTTCAACCGACTCTAAACTCAAAACCAGAAACTTTCACGTCCAGCACAGCTGATGTGAGTTAGCTCAGTCAACTCTGAACAGCTCCGATACAGAAATTCACCATGGCAACGGGTAAATAAAGAGCAGAGGCTCTGTTTTAATCCGGTGGAACTGGAGAGATTTATGTGTAGTGATGCACATTTATCTCTAAAAAACAGCAGCAGCAGTGAAAGAGCCTGAGCTGGAGAAAAGAGTAAATAAGTTAACATAATTACATTTTATTCAGCGTCCTCCACTAGACCACATTATTTAGCAGACTTTAATTTCCTTAATGGACACTACAGTGCTCGAATCGTATTGTTTCTGAGATTAAATCTCTCTGAGTTATTTATTCAGCTGTGACTGATGGAGACAAAGTTCTACTGCAGCAGAAAATGAAAATATATAGATCAATCAGCTAAGACGTCAGTTTATAGGCCTATAGACTAATGCTTTCTAACGGTTTTGATGATTTACAGTTGAAAAAGAGTGTGAACCATATTTCAACATGCAGGCCTCTGACGATCCCCACCCCCACATTTAATATTACTCAGTTACTGTAAATTCAGCTGTGTAAGTGTAAATGTAGCTACAGCAGAATAAAGAGTCCTCCACTGCCCCCAAACTGAGCAAAGCCTCTAGATTCAATGGGTCTTCCCTGTTTAATATACAGTATTGTTATAGTCAAGTGTCACGTGTGTGTGTGTGTGTGTGTGTGTGTGTGTGTGTGTGTGTGTGTGTGTGTGTGTGTGTGTGTGTGTGTGTGTGTGTGTGTGTGTGTGTGTGTGTGTGTGTGTGTGTGTGTGTGTGTGTGTGTGAGAGAGAGAGGGAGGTAGAAAGAGATAGAGCATGTTTGTGCGTGTACAACAGTTGGCAAAGTGCACGGGACAGGATGATGAAGTAGTGATTAGTTCCGAGCTGCCGATCCATATTTGCTCAGCTGCTCACACACACACACACTCACATAAACACACAAACACACTGCTATAAATGTGACTTGAGACACAGGTTAACAGGAAGTGGGGTGATTGAATTAGACGGGGGCAGCTTTCCAAATGGATGCAGGACCATCAGAGAGAAAAAGACAGAGATGGATCAAAAGGGGAAAGAAGCTGGGACAGGAAGCACTGACACAGGAAGTGATGCTGAGACAAACCAAATCGATAAGGGCCGACTGTAATGCACTGCATTACTGCTGGAGTGTTTAGGAATATTACAAACAGGCACCAACATGCTGCTAATGCATGATGACGGGCTGATTTATGGACGTTTTCATCAGTGTATTTTGCACAGACCTCAGGAATCTGGACTAAACTGAAAGAGACAAACTGCAGCAGTGCTTTAAATCTGTGGCTGCTAACTGACTAAGTGGACGGTCACAGCTACAGAGGCTGGCAGACCTGTCCGGCTACAGTCTCTCCACATCACCAAGGTAGATGTGTTTTTTTTACACCACAAATACATAAACTATAAGGAAGCAAACTGGAGACATTACTGTGAGCTTGAGAAATTGTGAAATTAAAATTTTTCTCATTATCTTTCAACATTTTATAATGAAAGAAACACATGAGGACAATAAGAGTTCGATCTCATATGTTCCCTATTGCACCGTTAGACCCCTTTACAAAACCCTTGATTAAAACCCACTACATCAACACATGAGCCAACTTTCGCTTTGTTTACTGGCTACATGATAAAATCCACTAACAAGCTCATTGGTCATTGAACTGCAAAAATCAATGTCACTGGACAGCCTGCCTCCATCTCTTTCTGGAACCTAAAGATTAAAGAGACCTCCAGGAGTTTGTATTTGGTTATAAAAGAGTCTCATATTAATGTGGATGAATCTACATTACCACTTGTTAATGGCTCTATTTTCAATAAATATATCGTTTTGTGTTTATAGTTATTTTGTTATTATTATTTAGTGGTCGACTCGCCCAGCATTTCCTGGTTTCCGGGAATATAATATGGGAATAACGCCGCCGGAGCGCTAGTCGGCATCGTTTATGGTCAGAACTACGACGGTATCTGATCGTCTTCGAACCTCTGACTTTCGTTCTTGACTAATGAAAACATTCTTGCCAAATGTTTTCGCTTTTGTCTGTCTTGCGCCAGTCCAAGAATCTCACAGTGCGTGCAGAGGCTCATGGGAAATGTAGTGTGAAAACACTTTGCTTTCCGAAACTCCCCTTTAAGTTAAAGGGATAGTTCATCCAAAATTCAAATTTCACTCATTATCTACTCCCCCTCATGTTGACTAAGGGCTGGGAGAAGTTTCAGAGTCCTCGGTGGCTTCTCTGAGTTACAGCGGGGCTCCGTGCAGCACTGCATGTCCATATGACGGTTGCGAATGGGCCTCACTTTTCTTCGTCCAAAAAGACACACCAAAAAACATCCAAATACCTCCATAGTGCTCGTCTTTAATGTCCCTCTTGTATTGAAGCCCCA
Source organism: Trachurus trachurus (assembly GCF_905171665.1). Taxonomy (NCBI): domain Eukaryota; kingdom Metazoa; phylum Chordata; class Actinopteri; order Carangiformes; family Carangidae; genus Trachurus; species Trachurus trachurus. The sequence goes on along the minus strand of NC_139905.1, from coordinate 32,600,216 downwards.
ACATGAGAAATTGTTCTGCCAGTCAGTGCAAATCAGGAAGAGCAGTGAATTGAGACACTGGGAGCTTCCACTACAAACAAGCTTAAAATATAGACTTATTTAATTTTTTTCAGTCATGTCGGGGCTTCAATACAAGAGGGACATTACAGACGAGCACTATGGAGGTATTTGGATGTTTTTTGGTGTGTCTTTTTGTTACGAAGAAAAGTGAGCACCATTCACAACCATTATATGGACAAATACTGCTGCACGGAGCCCCGCTGTAACTCAGAGAAGGCACAGAGGACTCTGAAAATTCTCCCAGCCCTTATAGTCGACATGAGGGTGAGTAGATAATGAGTGAAATTAGAATTTGGGGTGAACTATGCCTTTAAGTTATTATTACTATGAATTTTTAACTGCTCAAGTGAGACACTTAATGAGGGTTCAGCTATTTTTCTGCTCTATTCTTCCTCACCTTTAACCTTTTGTTTCTTATGAGCTAAATGTTTGTCTCTGCATTGTCATTTCCATGTGTTTTATTGAGATATATTTGTTTTGATTTCCTGTTTTTAAAGCACTGTGTAACTTGTGCTTTGACAGTAGGAGAGGTGAAGTGGATAAGCATGTGGTGGTGGCAGTAGTAGCACTGTGTGGTGCACTCCACTCTACACTGTGGGCTTTTACTAGGACAGTGGGTTTGTTTCCATTATAACCTGCTATTTATACACATGCGAAACTCTAACCCCTGCTTTGACCACACACGCTCACACATACTCCAGCTTACCATGGGAGGCTGTCTCCCTGGATACAAGAGTGCTCCTTGATTGAACTCCTGCTGGAGCAGGACAGAGAGAGCTGCACTCTTATCTAACCAACATTATCTCCAGCAGGCCGGCCCCATTGAAACTTTACCACCAATCAGAGCCGTGTCACATCTCTGAGACACAGAATGAAGCAGAGCAACGGAGATAAGCGGAGCTGAACACAGAGCTGAGAGGTCAAACGTGACTTGTTGACCTTGATGTGTGGGGACTAACCTATGTCTGAGCAGTGAGGGGGAGGGATGAGAGGGCAATGGACGTATTGAGTTTCCCCTTAAAGCCTTAGTTTTCTTAAAGGACAAAATATAGGACACAGTTAAAGGGCAACTATGCAAGTTGGTCGCTTTTTGCTGTTTTGGTAGCTTTTTTTTCTCTACGGAGCTCACCCTACAGTTTCAGAGTGTATATTTCCCCCCCGGCCATGTGCATTTGTTTTCAAAGAGGCGATGTCTACCGAGGTGGGTAAAGTTAACGACGTGTTTGTGTGGTAGTGTCGTAAAGCAGTCCATGTTTCTCGCAAGATGAGATCTGGGACAGCAGGTCGGAGGCGCTGGTCTTGCAAAGTTGAGTTTTTTGGGACAAGAGATGCGAGGAGAACGGCAGAGTCATTCCATCACAATTTAATTATGGTAAAAACTTTAGTTCCTCTTTAAGGTAGAAAAGAATGAGGAAATAGCATTGAGTTCATCCAAAATATGATCCAGTCATTCATCTTTAAAACATAGGCTATGGGCCATATTAATGTGTCTAGTCATCTTGTCCACTTTTTAACACCGAATATAATTAATAACACTCATTTATGTTGGCAGAGAACAGAAAAATGTGCCTTTTAACAGGATAATAACAAATCCTTCCGCTGGAAGCAGCAGTGGCCTCCTGTAAACAACTGTGTTACTGTCAGTGGAACAGAAATAATCAGTCTGATGAGACGTCTCGGTGTCAGCCACAGCAGAACAGACGAGGAAATGAGAGACATGCTTTTTAATCATGGTTTCTATTAGTAGAACTGAGCACATCTAAAGTTCTTCAGGCTCCATCTGTTTATCACTGCCTCTCTACATCCTTGTTGTGTCTTGAACCACTTTAATAGTATTCAAACCAAATCCTTGTTAAAAATATGACCAATCCCTAAAACGTAGCCTCGTCCACAGCAGCAAAGTGACGACCGACGCTGCTGCCACCTACACTTACATTTAAAAAATAAGATTAAACGTGTGTCGGTGGATGATCATTATTGCTCATAAGACCTTGGACTGGAAGCGTTACAACTGCCACAGTCAGAGGTGCACCAACACTCTATGGTTACCTAGCAACAGCTTCCTCGCCAGTATCAAGGTTATCTCCCCCGATGGCTAACACGTTTGTCAGAGCTACTGCACACACACACACACACACACACACACACACACACACACAGCCACATGTCGAACGCCATGCACATTCCTGAAAACAAAGCAACAGCTTCTTGTTAGTGTGAATTTATTTTTATCTTTTTTTTTTTTTTTTTTTTTGGGGGGGGGGGGTATTTTTCCATGCGTTGCCACTGTTGTTGTATTTGATGTTCATGCAGTGTTCACACATGTTAAGTTTGTCCAGCAGACGACGGTTTGTCAGGTTTGGAGTAAAGATGTGCTGATTAGATCTGGTGGATAATGCAGCATCCTAGCTACAGCTTTTTTTAAGCTACCACAATAAACTAAATATGGTGAACACAATATTTCATCCACTGAACATCAGGATGTTAACTGTAGGCCTACTTGATAAGCATTAAATGGCTGCTTCCTCTGGGCAGTGGGAGGTGTTGAGGCCAGACTGGAAGCTCCAGTGGCTAAGTATTAGAAAGTGACAAGGAGAGACTATGTGGTAGAAACAAAAGTAAAACATGAAGGTTGTTTTCTACCTCTCTTTGTGATAAAAGGAATGAAACTTTAAGCTGGACTCACTACACTAGTGAGCTAACAGCTTTTTATGCAAACGTTGGAATTAGCTAAAAAGGAAAAAAAAGCTCCTTAAAATGTATGCAAAGTGAAGTTTAGAGGCGGCATCGTTATGTAAAAGTCAATGTAATGTGAATTAATCAAGGTTTTGAGTTCTGTTCAATCTCAGGCGTAATACAAACATACAGACACAGCTGGTTGATATTTAGCTACATGCAGGTGTAAATCTTCCTGTACACACCTATAGCCTATACACTACAACCCAACTCTCCACTGCAGCACTGGGGGCTTTAATTGACTCTGAGCTGGTTAGTATCACATTGTGTCAGGTGAGTAGCAGGTGAGGCTTGGGGGTAGAGACATGAGGCAGAAGGGACGGGTGCATGCCAGTGAAGGAACAGAAAACCAAACAACGGGGAGTTAGTCACTGAAGTGGCCTGTTGGTTGTTCTCACTTACCAAAACGGCCTGTTGGTCGAGCAGCAGCAGCAGCTGGGACACACATGGAGGCAATGAAGGTACTTTAAAAACTTGGGGACTGATTTGTGCAATTTTTTTGTCCAAATTCACACTTTCTTTTCAACAACATGATACACAGACACACAGATAACTCACACCATGACAACATTACACTTCCTGATTACATCATGTGAACATTTGCATTATGTAGGCCTAAATCACTGTGGGCACTTCATCCTTTGACAGAGGACCCACAAAACATGCATTTCCTTCTGAATGTCTAACCCCCCCCCCTCCTTTCAGTCTGATTGTCATTTTACATCTGAGCTTGTTTGCCTGCAGAAATGCTAAACACATTGAAGTCCAAGTGCAGACACAGACGTCACTTCCAATCCCCGTATACTTAACACACTCAGACACGCAGACGGCATGACGACACCCACACAGACAGGCACAGCACACTCGCAGGCAAAGAGAGACTTACAGAGGACCATAAGACACCCAGGGGACAGTCACATGGCTGACTGATCAATAGGGACCATGTGTCTGCTGTATAAAGATTTTTCTCTGCCTGTCTCTCTCACTGTTTTCACTGCTTTGTCTCACTCTCCTCTCTGCTCTTTTTCAGACTTAATTATTTTATTTCATTCAACATAGAATAATTAAGGTTTCCTTCTTGACTCGTCTTTATCCTTGCCTACTTTAATACTTTCTTCGGCCCCTGTTTTTCTTGGAGACTGTAATCATCCGGGGCCACTTTTCCATCTCCCAATGTGACCTTGCGCAAACACTTCCTCACATCTAATAAAAGATTAAAACAGCCACACATTGAGCGAGTATTCAACCATTAAATTCAATTCAACGACCTGTCCCAAAATGGAAAACTGGGAATCGCAAAGTACACAGTACAGTCAACTGGATGATACTTGAAAAGAGAAGTAAATGTATGCCCGCCTCCAAACCCTCAGTACTCCAGATTAGCCACAGTAATGAGACATGGGTGTTTCTAACCCAAAATCCTAACTTTGTGTGAAATAGGCGAATAATTGACAGTAAATCTGGGCCAGTATGTACTAAACCACCCGGAATAGGATAGCTGATCCTGCATTATTCAGTAATTCATTCACAAGGATGAGAAAGGAAGATTTTCTGCCAAGACAGCACTCCTGTTCTCAGAGAGCCTGATTTATTATGGACACGGGTCTAAATCATACAGTCCAATATCTCATCTAGGTCCTGAGCCAGGATTAAGTGAAGGGTCTGTATTTTCTTTTCTTCATGGAACAACAGACTTGGGGTATGGTAGATAATACTTTTTGCACATTTTCCACATTGTTGTTGCTGCTTGCACACAAATCACGTATTGAATGGACAGAGGCCTCAGAGGCAGCGGCACAACACCATTATTTCTATCAATAGTGCTAGGCTAATGGAGTTAAATGTCTGATCTATAGCAATTACAGGCAAAATCCACAAGAGGCACAGCTGAAAACAGAAACATTACCTCCAAAGAGCTGAATATCAGTAAAGAAGAAGGCTAAGAGAAATCTAGCTATTGAGTAAATAGTTCTATCATATCTAATGTCCTTATAGGAGATATAGGAGAGGAAGCCGCAGGCTGTGATGAGGGACAGTGATTGTGGGGGCTACATGCTAACGTCAGGATATTAACACACACATTGACAGGTACAGTAACTGAACAGTGTGAGTACTGTATGCAGTGAAAGCACCCAGAGGGCGAAGTCAAACCAGTCAGAAAATTGAGTGTTAAATGATCCACCCTCTCCAAGCAGAAGGGGAGGGAGCACCGACATACTTTCAAACTGAAAACAACAACTGAAGGACACATTAACTGCAATATTGTCTGGAGGGAATATTCCTGGTTGCCAGAGGAGAATTATTCTTGAGGACCACCTGACTATTCACAGTGATTCTCAAACTTTTTTACACCAAGGACCCCTAAACGGATACAAATTGGACCACTTCTTAGTCAATGTACATTTAAATTAGGGCCAGTGCCGTGAATTTCTGGAAAGATTTTATAGAAATGAAAGCAGAAGTAAGCGATCCGGTGGTTTTGGCTAACTTCCTGTCAGCAGATGGAGTTAGCAGTCCCCGCCCTCGTCCCTACATCATCACATTCACGCGCATCCCTTGGCTGCACACACAGAGAGGACCGCCCCTTTATGCCGTTCTCTCTCCTCATTGGATAAAGGTTGTAGGATACAAGGAAAGTTTTCTCCTCGGCTCAGAGCAGAGTGACTGACAGACCCGTGTTTCAGACCAAACACTCTATAGAAGTGATTGCTGTCGGAAGATAGAACTATTTAAGACTTATATTGACACAAACATTCTGCTTACTTCTGCTTTAATGGAAAATGTTTTTAATATTTATGGAAAAAAATTATATAATTTCTAGAGAAAATGTGTAAAAATTCTAAAAAAAAAAATTCTAGAACAAAGGTTTTAAAAATTCTAGAAAAAAGTGGTAAAATTTCAAGAAAAAGTTGGGGACCCCCTTGAACCCTATAGGACACTTTGAGAACCACTGACCTACATGACTCCCCATCAGGTTGGGTACTTCCGTATCAAAAGCTCATTTCTGTTGATTCACAAATTCTGCTGTTTGAATGTGAAGTAGGAGATTTCTGCAGGAAAAAAAAAGATATTCCCTCTTAACTGTCTGTGTTGGTTTACATCACCGAACACGACTCCACACACAGGATCTACAGAGATCAACAAGAGGTCCACTGCTGCCTTTGGCTTCTCCCTACAATGATAGGAGCAGAGTGCATCACACTCGCAGCAATACCCCAACAGACATGTGCACGCACACGCACATATGAAAGAGATAAGTGGTTAGGCTGCATAATATGTTGTGTGTGAAATGTTAGTGACCTCAGTGATATGTGAGAGAGCGTTAAGGGCCACAGCCAGACACACAATCACACAAAGTGCAGCTTGTTCTCCCACTAATAGTACAACCCATTAGCAGTATAAAAATAATTTTCTGTCTGCATATGATTGTAATGAATATATCTCTGTGTCTTTGTTTGTCTAATCTGCTTCATTTTCTTTTGATTGTAATTTATATTCCTCAAACATCCAAGTTTACCCACCCACAAAACAAGCAATAACCTTTGCAACATTATATTTTAATCTCATATCATTTAGTCAGAGTTGTTTTGTAAAGACACAACGACAAAAAGTCTGAACTGAGACTGATGTACTTGAACTGTCTCTTCCTAACCAGTCAAGTCTTAGGAAATGTGGTCAGGATCTCTCACTCCTGTGTCAAAAGTATTTTTACATTAGTTGACCTCTGACTTCTTGGATATAAACATGTCATCACTTTAAAATAAACTAATTAACATTTGTGTTAAATTGTGTCATTGTTAGCAAATGACTTGTAAACCACAGTTCTGCGTGGCCAGAGTGACCTTGAACTTTGACCTCTGACCATGAGATCAGTATATCCTTAAGGCCAAGTCAGTGTTTGAAACTAATTTAAAGAAATCCCCTCATGGCTGTCCAGACATACCACATTCATCCAGCAGAATATCCTTCATGAGGCCACAGTGAGCTTGACCTCTGACCTCTAATCATTTCATTGAGGGGCAGGGTTCGACAATAACGGTTGCCCGATTGCCCGGGGCAAGTAAAAATTACCGGCGGGCAGGTAGAACCTGCGCGGACTTGCCCGGTCGGGCAAGCACCGACTCAGATTTTATTATTTTTTATTTTCGGACGTTTTATGCATTTATTTTGAAAGGACAGCTGGAGAGAGACGGGGGGAGAGGGAGCGAGTGAGAGGGGGGGTTGACGCGGAGCAAAGGCACTGTCAGGTGGGATCGAGCTGGGTCGCTGCAGCGGGTGCTCTACCAGGTGAGATAGGCTGTACGTTGCTCGCGGCTGGCTGTATTTAATCGGCGATTTCACCGAGCATTTCACTGACGGTGAGCGGCCTGACGCTGCTTCATTAACGCCGCCGCTGTTTCAGACTCGGGGCAGACGCACGCAACAGTCACCCGTTACCGTTTAGTTACCATACCGACGAGCTAACGTGTCCTATCCTGTTGTCAATAAACACACGTGGAGACGGCGCTTCAAACAGGGGTGTGAAACATGCGGCCCGCGGGCCAAAACCGGCCCAACAGTGGGTCCAGTCCGGCCCTCAGCAAGTGTGAAAATTTTAAATTGCACATATTTTTATCAAGAAATTTCAGGTGGTTCATAATATGTTTTGTAAAAGGATAGTTCATTAACTGTAAACATCTTAATAATGTACTAAAACAGAGGAAAAATAAACATTTAAAAATATATGTATAGGCTATCATGCTATTGCTTTACTGGTTAGGCCTACTTGAGATCAAATTGTGCTGTTTGTTACCCCTGAACTAAATTGAGTTTGACACACATGATTGGCTGTTTGCCTGTCACTGTTGTTTCAATGTCCCACATCCTTGAGTTTTACAGGGGCAACTCAATAAACTAGAGTAACATGGAAAAGTCTAGGCTATTTCCAGTAGTTCAAGTCAAATGGCCCCAACCAAGTATTGAGAGCATATAGATGGACATGAACATTTTCATATTAAAAAATATTTTTTAAATTGGTCTTTTCTAATATATATATTTTTTTTAGATACTGCATTAATACTGAAGCTAAATTGTCCACTGCAGCATGTGAATGCAATGAAAAGAATAAAATCTGACTGGAGGAGCCAGCTATCTGTTAAAATGTTGTCCAGGTTAATGTTTTTAGCCATTAAAAGGCCCTTCAGTTCAAGATTTCAACTGTGATCGGGCATTAAACAGGTGGCTCACCTGTTCAGATAGGGCATGGAGGGTGCAACTGCTACTGGTCAAATAATGTGAAATAGCAGTTAATTTTACATGTCTGCAATGATTGCCATTTAAATGCAATTATAGATAATAATAAATACTGCTTTCTGAAGAAAGAAGTGTTGTGTATAGTCAACAGGAAGGATTTTAGTAAGATATAAGTCATGAGCGAAAGTATGCACCACACAACCAGAAAAAAAAACCTAGGCAGGGCAAGTAAGAATTTAGATGGGGCAAGTAGACTTGAAAAGTACTTGCCCGACAGGGCAAGTACGAAAAAACCTTAACGTCGGACCCTGAGGGGTCAAAGTGAATAATTGTAACAAATATGAGTTATTTCCCTTGAGGCATTGGTAAGATTTATATTCATGAAAAACACAATGCCCCCAGCCATGGTTGCTGAATAAAAGCTGTAATGAAGAGCAGAAACACCAACAGCTGAACATGGGAAAATACGACTCCAAATTGCATTTAAAGGGACAACGAGGAGTTTTGGAAAAGCGAAGTGTTTTCACACTACATTTATGAGCCTCCGCGCACCGTGAAATTCTTTGACCGGCGCAAGACAGACTCATGTTTTCATTCATCAAGAATTAAAGTCAGAGGTTCAAAGACGTTATTCTCATGACTCGCCACGAAACCGAAAGTAAGGAAACGCTGGTCGGCTCGCCCAGCATTTCCACCACCACTAATAATAACAAAATAACCATAGAGACAAAACAATATATTTATCTAAAATGGGCCCATTAACAAGTGTGGGTAACATAGATTCATCCACATTAAAATGAGACTTTTTTATAACCAAATAGAAACTCCTCGTTGTCCCTTTAACTAGGGGGAAGAAAACAAGAACGCTATTGACAACTTCATATAAGCTCCACCCTGCTATTCTGGGATGGCCCCAAACTGTCTACATTCAAGTCACACATGACATGATACCACGCTTTAAGTCCAGCACCATGAGGTAAAAACAACACCTTTGGAACATCAGTCACATCATCAGAGTTCAGATTTAGACTGATGATGAAGCCACGACGTCTGTGGCAAGTTGTCATTCAGGTGACAAGAGAGAGAGGAGGAACATTTACTGCAGCAGTCATATCTGTTGGGAGTGTATTATGAGTAGACATCCATCATTAATGATCAGTTTATAATATTACCTCTCACAATACTACATGAATAATGAAATGTGTCATCTAGATCAGGGGTTCTCAACTAGTCTCACTCTGGGCTCCACATTGTCCCATGGTCATTAAGTCGCAACCTACTTTTATAGAATTCAAACCAAGAATTTTTTTTTAAGCCTTTAAAAACTCATTTTGCTCTTTATTGAGCAAAGTGCATTTCAGAGCACATGAATGAAACTGAGGAGGACCATGACAACTGCATGTACGGAAGTAAATAAAAAAATATCAAACTGCACCAAATGGAGACCAGCAAAACTATATATTTGACTTCTAATGCATCTCTGCATTCAGAGCATATTCACAAAAATGAATAAATATCAAATTGCACAAAATAAAGACCCACAAAACAAAACAAGATTCACTGCATTGAGGCCACATTAATAAGAAACTGATATCTTTGCATTCAGAGCAAATAATAAGAAAGTGAGGAGGAGCATTACAACTGCATGTGTTCACGTGACCCGTGCCTTTCAATATGAGTTATTTTTCAAAATAAAAGACATGTCCAACATCAGATGTGCATTAAATATTATTTACTTTTTTGACCAGCTGTCCATGACCCATCCAGAACGGGTCCGCGACCCACTTTTGGGTCCCGACCCACCAGTTGAGAACCACTAATCTAGATGAAGAAGTAATGACTTGGGCTTTTGGATCTGGGATGGCCTGTATTCAATGTATGTGTATGGTCAGACACACACATTCTTACACACACACACACACACAATCTTGTGGTGTTGATAGTGCAGCTAAGCCGCTGTCTATTGACTTGAGAGGATCTCATTATGGTCAGATTAGGCAGCTCTGGTGCAGTGTAGTCGGTGCCTCTGTCAGGACTAAACACAGTGAAAGTAAAGTCCTAAGAATCCCATGAAAACATGTGCTGTTAGGAGCAGACACAGAGGAGAAGAGGAGCAGACAAGACAGGAAATGATGGAGAGGGGGCGGATTAGCAGTGGAGATCATGTTCTCTGGCTCTGATGTCTAAACTCAGCTAGAAGGCTCCGCGCCGGTCACACTGATGATGTGTCATTTCAGCATTATTTGGCAAATCACACTGTTATGAAGTTCACCGTCATGATGTTTTAATGTGATTTTGTCTGGATCGGCTGTGAACTGCGCTGCTTTGTAGCCTGTTGGTTTTGTTGAGTGTGACAATTGACGTGCCGGCCTCTGTCTGAGTACAGACCTCAGGCCAGCGCTGTGATTACTATACTGAACCGACATTGACCTCATCACACACACACACACACACACACACACACACACACACACACACAACCCACCATCACTGCACTGTTTCCACTGTGTTCACCCCAAAAGCCACCAAATAACTGTCATTTCCAAGCAAGTATCCACTCTGATAAAACACACACACACACACACACACACACACACACACACACACAAAGTAGTAGCGTAGGCACAGGGCATCATTATGTGTCGGCTCTTCCTTCGTCACAGGAGCCACATGTTTGTCATTGAGAAAAACGGCAGGAAGAGGAGAGGATCAACACAGTAGTAAAGTATACACTGTTGGAGGAAATAGAAGATGAAAGAAGAGGGGGGGGGGGGGGAGGCCAGAAAACTAAACAACATTAGTGTCACTGCTTTAGAAATGATCCATACGAGCTGTTTCTGCTGCAGCTCTACCAACAACACTACATCATTTGTTAAAGGTTACAGAGGGATCAGACGAGACAGGATTTAAAAAGAATAATCAAACTGATCTAAATACATCTATGTAGGAAGTGAGGGTAGAGCAGAGGAAAACTGGCAGACTGTGATGAACTACAACTGTTTTGTAGTCTTTGTGAAGTCACCAGGCGGCGTCTGTCTGCTGAGTTACACATGTGTGTGTGTGGTTCGCCTGTAAGGCCATAAACAAACAGTAAACAGCTGCATGTTTTCCACTGAGCTCCATAACTGAAAACAGCAACTGTCCTAACTGAGAGAAACAGTGTGTAAGCGAGTCCTTCAACATACAGAACAGTCAGACTGTAGATGTCTGGTCTGATGGCTGTGTAACATCAAAACAGACGTCCATGAACTTCCTGTATCACACAGCACGTGTCTCGCTCTGATCATGAGGCTGAGTTACTGTGAGTTCAAATCCCTAAATCAAAGCAGGAAAGTGCAGTGTGCAGGGATCGGTCTGAACTATTCTCTTCTCTCAATAACAGAAATACTAATACTAATACTACTGTACACAAGGCAAGGCATCTTTATAGCACATTTCATACCAAGGCAACTCAATGTGCTTTACATAAAGACAAAATATTTAAAAAGAACAACAGAAAAACAAGCTATTTAAAAAAAAATTGTAAACATTAAACATAGAGTTAAAAGCAAGAGCAAAGAAGAATTTTAAAAAAAAGTAGAAGAAAGAAAAACATAGAAAGAAAAAGTTCTTAAAAAGAGCTCAGCCATAAGCACATGAAAAGTACAGTTAACAGATGAGTTGCTTTGTGCGTTATATCTGTCTGAACCACATGAAAAAGTTTTTTAAAAAAAGGAAACAATATGTGAGTCTACACAACACTAATTGGAACAAGAAGTACACAACATGAGTGTTCAGTTGACTATTTGGTTGCATCTGTAGTCAGCAGCACTTATGGTGCCAACAGTCTCATCGTGCAACTATGGAAACCATGAACAGTGGAGTGTGAGTATTTTAGCACACTAGCACTTTGAGCTAAATGCTGATGGTAACGTAGCAACATGCTCAACACTGACAATGTAGTTTAATTATTGGCGAGCTAACATCAGCTAATTAGCACTGAACACATGGTACATGAGGGGGCGTTGCTTTGTTCTGCAGGTATTTGGTCGCAAGAATAGTAATTGATTCATTACAATTCCAAATTTGAAGCCAAGCCTGCAGTTTAATACTGCATACTGAAAAACAATGACTTGTCCTCAAGCACATGACTTACTTAATCAAAAAAAACCAAAAGATCTGGGTGAAAAACAATGGCAATGGTGTGTGAGACTGTTTATGATGTGTTGTGTATGGTATTTTGTCTTTTGGATATTACAGATCACCCCGGGACTTCAAATTTGTGTAATTGTTCAGTCTTTTGTATTTGTCCTTTGTTTTACATTTTCAATCTCTGTACTAAAATATGAAAATTATCTATAAATAAAGAGTAAAAACAAATAAAAACAGATGAAAAGTATATACTACTGTACTGTACCTCACCCTCACTCTTTGCTTCTGACAGACAGTGGTCACCGTGACGTCTATGTCAAGTAAATATAAGTGTGTCAATGTTGTTGTTTTTGTACTGAGAACAGGCTCCAGAGTGGGACGGAGACAGATGAAATAAAAAATAAAAAAAAAACTGAGGAAATAATTAAAAACATATTAGTCAACAGCCCAGAGGAGACAAATTGTGATACAAGAAGGAGTGAGAGCAAACAGGCCAGAGAGGGATGTGGAAAAAACTCCGTTGGAGTCTGTGCTGAGTGGAGGAAAAGTGAGGAGGGGAAAGAGAGATGGAGGTGACAAATTCATCACGAGAGTGGCAGTGATCACGGCCCAGAATAAGCCAGCGCTGGATTAAAAAACAGACTCAGAGCTGCAGGCTTTAACACAACAACAACAAACACCAGCAGCTCATCCTGCTGGTCTCCACTCCCTCACTGCACCCTCTCATTTCCACATTCTCACTTTCTCTCCGCTCCGCTATCAATATCTCTCCTATCTGACTCTCCCTCCCTCTTTCTCACTCCTCCTCTCCCTCCCTCTATTATAACCCAACAGCGTGGGCTACAACTAGAATGGAATATATTGTGATTGCTCGCTACATTTAGTGTGTGAGAGGAGGAGAGGGGGAGGTGAAATGCAGAAAAGAGGAGAGATGGAGAGACAAAGATAGAGATGGAGTGAGATATAAAAAAAAAATGCGTACAACCTTTCATGTAAGGCTAGTTAGCCTTGAGGCATTAATAAAGCGGAACAAGGTGCGTGTTTGTGTGTCTGTGTGTGTGTGTATAAGTGCAGTGATCTTTGTGGCTTTGCAATGCTGCAGAAAATCTGCCCCTATACGATAAATGGGTGAGAAGGAGAGGAGAGGAGAGGAGAGGAGAGGAGAGGAGAGGAGAGGAGAGGAGAGGAGAGGAGAGGAGAGGAGAGGAGAGGAAGAGGAAGAGGAAGAGGAAGAGGAAGAGGAGACGACTGTTGTGTCCCAGTTTTACTTTGACCTCTATCTGTCTGTCTGTCCCTCCTCTCCCCGATGACGCCACACACACATTATGCAAACCTCCAGAAGGCCCTCTGCTGCCTGGGACAGTCGCTGAGCTGTTCCCCCAGAGGCATGCAGCCTCCATGGGCATGACTCATAATGAATACCCCCCTCCACTCCTCCTCCTCCTCCCCCTCCCTTTCACCAAGGGTCCTCCACTCACCCCTTGTTCTCCACTCCACTCCAGCTCCCTCCTCTTCCCATCCTCTGTTGCTCTCATCTCACCCACTTCTCCTCTTTCTAATTCTCTCATCTCTCCTTCTTCTAGCCCTGCTCTGCTATCTCTTTCTTCCTCCTGCTCCTGCACGCCCTTTTTTTCTTCTCTTCTCTTTCTTTTCCCCCCACTCTCTTCCATTCTTCTCTTGCTGCTCTCCATCATCCTCTTATTCCATCCCGGTCGGCCTGTAAACTCCCATTTCCTTTTCTCTCTTAGTTGCTTTTTTCGGCGCCCCCTCTCTGTCATCCTCTTATTCCCTCTCCGAGCGCGCCGTGTTATCTCTCTCTTTCAGACTGGAAACTGGCTCTGGAAAACAGCCAGTAGGCTACCCCCCCCCCCCCCCCCCCCCCCCCCCCCCAACACACACACACACACACTCACACACAGTGGGACACACATACATTAACCTGCACACTACAAACTAAACACATGCAAACATGACCTACCACAAGTGCATGTTCACACACAAGTGCAATTGACCATTAGCTGAGTCCACACACGCTAAGGCTAAGCTATACTTTACATTTTCACATGTCACCTAGAATCAAAGTGGGATCAACACGTCCTTTTTCAGCAGTGTGTTGTGTGGCTCACTTATATCTTTAGATAAAGAAAAATGAGCTAATGCTGTTCATTCAGTATTTATGTTGTTTTTTTTGCACACCAGTTACCTAGGCCTTATGTGCACAGGTTAAACACCGTACCAGAGATGACAAGTCCAGTTAGCTCTGACACGTCTGAGATGTTGCTCTACACTGAGGTTATTAGGTCTGTGAGACACAAGTCATGTAGCATCTTTATCACTGCGACACCAGGTTTGTGTTATCACACCTGACGTGTTTCTGCAGTAGCCAGCCAGATACCTCACTGCTCTTAAAAACTGTTTTTTGTTGCTCTAGGTTTCATCATTGCCAAGAAAATATCTTCAAGTGTGATTGGCAATATCTTGTGGGTGATTTTTTGTCCTGTGCTGCCCTGGGGACCCTGTAGGCCTAAAACCATTTATGATTTAGTTTTGCCGGACATACATCAATGCTTCATGTTAACATTTTTGGGATAGTTCAACATGATGGCAATTTGGCCCATTGCCATAATCCCTATAGTCTAAGAAGTAGGTCTGTTACCTTTATTTGTCGTTGCAAGTTGTTTTTAGAACGGCGGAGCAGAGCCGTGAGCTGCTCAGAGCTACGCTACGGAGGCTGATTTCTTGGTTTCCCTCATCAAATTCATCAAATACACAATCCAACAACTCCACAACGCTCTGGTGGACAAGTTGTGACCTGCACATTCACCACGCTATATGAGATAATAACACAATGTTACAAGACGGAGTTGTTTTAGAGGTAAATTCATGCAAAACCGCTGATGCGCGTTCCTGTCGGGGGCAGTTTTTCAGCAAGCAGTCTCTGCATTTGCCTGGGCCATGGGCCAATTTGCCAAAATGTTGAACTATCCCTTTAATGCAACATTTATACCAGAAAATTCAAGGAGATATTACCCTCCTCTTCCAAATACAAATAAGTAGCAGGTTGGACAGAACAAACTAATCAACTGACAGCAGAATGTATGTTGGTATCATGTTAGCAATTGACAACAAATGCATTGATGAGGGGATTAACGTTGACGTTGGCAGCATTGTGCGTACTATGCACAGTATTCTGTGTACACAGCCATTGGCAACATCATGTTGTCATTGATATGGACCAATGTCAGCCGCCTCTGGGTGCTCCCTTCCAGCCCGGGGCCCTGGACAACTGCCTCTCGCCTCTGCTGTTACATCATAACAAAACGGGACAGAGGCCACTAACGTCATCCTGAACTCTGCCATCATTTATCCTGCACACAGTGGGGAAATAACACACAGTGGATGTGCTGAACGTCTGGTCATGAACGCAGCTGTGACACTGCAAAACGATACGGTTGGCTAGTAAGCTAGTTGGCTGGACATGGTAACAACTGATAACAACAGCAGTGTTAAAGCAGATCAACACTGATTTGCTTTGAAAAGGCTTCTATTAAAATGTGTGTGCACGAGTGCGTACATGTGTACTGAATGTACAGAAAGCCAACGTCTGACAGACCTGCATGGTGTGTGAAGCATTAAGGACACAGGTTAGCAAACACTCAATTAGCTAGAGAAATGTAATCACTCACTCACACACACACACACACACACACACACACGCACATTCAGTTACACGTGACACTGACATCAGTGGTCCCTGAACTATCAGAGCATCCAATTCAGTGAAGGGACTCTCAGATCGGGCTCCTAATATAGCTCATAAACCAGGCTGGCTGCACTGATTCAACACTGGCTCACTGCGTCTCTATGTGTGTGTGTGTGTGTGTGTGTGTGTGTGTGTGTGTGTGTGTGTGTGTGTGTGTGTGTGTGTGTGTGTGTGTGTGTGTGTGTGTGTGTGTGTGTTTGTGTGTGGATGCAAAAATGAGTCTGCTAGCCCGTATGTAGCTCTGATTATTGTGCAGATCAATTACCCGGCAGTAAATTACCCTGCCACTATACTCACATAATTATAAAAGACACAAACGGCAGCGAGTGTTTGTGCAGGCGGGTGGTTGCAGGGGTAGCCTACTATGTCTTTGCATATTGATTGTTGAAGCGTCAAATGAATCAAATATTTTATCGGTACACCTTGGTAGTTGAGGGGGTCGTTAAACTTTAATCAAGTCATCAGCAGGTGACTGGAAAATTAGATGTTTTCCAGAGTGAGCTATTACTAAGACTGATGAGGGTTACATGACCTGAGATAGATAGATAGATAGATAGATAGATAGATAGATAGATAGATAGATAGATAGATAGATAGATAGATAGATAGATAGATAGATAGATAGATAGATAGATAGATAGATAGATAGATATGCTCCTATACTGAAATTTAAACCTGCTCCGACATTATTGTGTGTCAGTCAGTTTGTAGTAATTTTATTAAAGGGACAATGAGGAGTTTCTATTTGGTTATAAAAAAGTATCACGTTAATGTGGATGAATCTACGCTACCCACACTTGTTAATGGGCCCATTTTAGATAAATATATGGTTTTGTCTCTATGGTTATTTTGTTATTATTAGTGGTGGTGGAAATGCTGGGCGAGCCGACCAGCGTTTCTTTACTTTCGGTTTCGTGGCGAGTTATGAGAATAACGCCGCCGAATCACCGTTTATGGTGGGAACTACGACGGTATCTGATCGTCATCCAACCTCTGACTTTAATTCTTGATGAATGAAAACATGAGTCTGTCTTGCGCTGGTCAAAGAATTTCACGGTGCGCGGAGGCTCATAAATGTAGTGTGAAAACACTTCGCTTTTCCAAAACTCCTCGTTGTCCCTTTAAGTGTGATATTATGCAGTTCATTGTATTATAATTGCAGCCTCTGGGCCCTTATCATTTCAGTTTAGTATATTGTGTTTTAGTGGTGCTTATCACAGAACAGTTAGAAGTACTACAGACCATCAATTTACCACAGCATCAAAAAGGTGATCACATGCTACATCTGTGAATGTTTTTTAGGGCCCACAAGGCTCTGGAGCCGCAGGAAGGTTGTAGTAAAATGGTAAAAAAAAAAATGATGTAAGGTGTTGGAACACATAGATAAGAGGATATGGACACAATCTGCTGCAAGGCACAAACACACGGAAATGTGAATGTTGTCTTTTCTAAAAAGCTGGGCTTATTGAGACGAGGGGTGATAACGTAGAGAGAGTATCAGAACAATAAGTGACCTGAATAATTGAATACAAAAATAACTGTCTTGGGTGGCAAATCTCAAAATAGCAAAAAGTCTGGTGTTAAAATTAACAGAAGATGCAGGAGAGAGAGAGAGAGAGAGAGAGAGAGAGAGAGAGAGAGAGAGAGAGAGAGAGAGAGAGAGAGAGAGAGAGAGAGAGAGAGCATGAGGAGACCTAGGTTTAGGAAGGCTTTGATGTGCAAGATGGTGCATCCTTCTCAGAGTGTAAATGTCAGGTTTCTCACAGAGAACGCCCAGAGAGAGTCTAACCCTGTGTGTGTATGTGAGGACTAGTAACACACACACACACACACACACACACACACACACACACACACACACACACACACACGCACACACACACAGTGAGGTCCTGGTATGGATCTCTTCCAGTTGACTACTGGTACACACGGGGCTATTTCTGTCTGACTGCTGGGAAACAAGGACACAAATGGACGGATGAAGATGAAGGGAGAGAGGAAGATGGATGGATGAAGAGAGCGGGGGACAGAGTGATATGAGAGCAGATGAGGAGTGAACATTAAAGCAGCGAGTGGTAGATCGGCTCAGTATTGATCCTTTATTTAAGCCGCTACACGTCGCACCGAGGCATCAATAAATCATTACCAGTGTTTTGAGCCTTTGTTTTAATTACGGCGAGTTAACGCGACCGACACACAGAGCTGCTGACACTCTGACTGACACTGACATTTTAAATAGATGTATAAACTCCAGCGGCAACGGGAAATGAGCTGAGACCCTCTGACGTTGACGTTTCCTCCTAAAAATATCAGAATCCATAACCCTAAAAAGCCAAATGGGCCGGTGTCTCACACAACAAAAATGAGGCTGGAAGGGGAAGGGATGGATAGAAGAGACAGAGACATTTATGGAGGCATGTGCAGAGAGGAGGGAAGGAGAAGAGTGTTAGAGAGAAGAGCAGGAAGGAGAGGGTATTTAGGGGATATACAGTGGTTTTTCAGGAGTTACAGCTCAGTAGAAAAACAAACTCCAGCCCTGCTAGCAGCTGTGTGGCCTGACGTTTACCTGCTAACAAGCCTAGACTGACGCTGCTTTCATGTTTTTACTATCACAGCTTCATTTCATGTCAATCCATCCAACAGTAACAACACATACCTCTGGCTCATCTAAACTCTGTCAGTAAAGGTTCAGTCATCCAGCTCATCATAGTTGTTAAGTTAACTGGACTTGAAGACAGACACATCACTTGATTCTTCAAGACGCTTCAGCTCTCATCCAAAAGGCTTCAAACCCAGTCAGAATCCCAGGTATTATATCCTAGCTGGATAACACCTTGGAGGTGGTCTGAGGGTCCTGACAGATGCTGCATTCAAGACCACTCGGAAGTAACCAAGAAGTCCAAACTCTAACTCGGACATTTCCTACATCATTGCGTTCACGCAGGAGAAAAAACATGGATGGTCGAAAGTAGTTTTGCATATTGTGGCTGACTGCTGAACACAAAAAATATATGCAAGAGCAATTTATGCTTATTTTGGAAGCAAATAAAAGAGTGAAAACATCAACAAATAATTTGCGCTACAATTCCAGTCTTAGCATTAACGATGAGGGCCGCCATGTTTCATTACTGTCACTGACGTCAAGTCGGAAAATTGGAGCTGTGAGATGATCCCCGAATTTCTGAGCTGTAATTCCCCAGTTTGACACCGTTCAACTCATTTTTGACAACTCGCAGCCCTTTTTTTTCCAAGTTGTGAGTTGTTTTGAAAATAGCGAGAGTGGTTGCCCCTCCCTGGCTCTACAGTCAGCAGTGTAGGTGGTTGATCGATGATGTCACAAACCACCGTCTCAAGGAAGGTTGTTCCAAGTGAACATAGATGATCTCCTTCACTCCTCTCTCAAACCGTCCTCTCTGTCCAAAACAGGGACACTGGTCTCCTTTAAGGAGTCCAGCTGCCTTCCATTTCACCACTTAACCACGTCATCTAAACTCCGTTGCCGGGGGTTTTGGTGCTCAGAGAACCGGAGGTTCTGTCATATTTCGTGCCTCCACAACCTCCTGACAAGATTCTTCTTGTTTTCACAGAGAATTCTTAATAATAAATTTGTAACAATCCTCTAACAACTTCAATTAGGGTTATATGCCCCTCCGGCAATGTAGCAGTTACATCCCATTTTGTATGTTTTTTGCAGACATGCCTCAAATTGTCAAATGTCTCAAACTGGTTATTTAAAAAACAGAAAAAAAGTGCAGACATCATTATTATTAGCTTCACATGTTTCCTCAGCATCTATTCTGTCAGTAAAGACAGGTGGCTGCTATCAACCTCACAACGCTCACCTCTGTTCTCATTTGTTTTTAACTGTTTTCATTCACTTTCATTTCCCTTTCCACAAATGTGTCACACTCGCTTCTGCTTTGGATTTTTTTGAATCGCAGTTTCTTGCAGATGTTTTATTTCTTCCTGTTTTGTTTAATTCTGTTTTCTAAGGGGATTGTTGAGGCGATGTTGTGTGTGTGGAGGGGCTGTGTTGGGGTTGTTTAACAGCAAGATTATGTTAAAGGGATAGTTCAACATTTTGGCAAATTGGCCCATTGCCACAATCCCTATAGTCATAGCAGTAGGTTCGTTACCTTTAATTGTCGGTGTAAGCTATTTTTAGAACGGAGGAGCGGAGCGTCAGGCTGTTCAGAGCTACAAGGCAAGGCAAGGCAAGGCAATTTTATTTGTATAGCCCGTTTTTACAAACAGTTTGTCTCAAAGGGCTTTACATGGCATCGTAACAACATCCTCTGTCCTTAGACCCTCACATCGACTGAGGAAAAACTCCATGGAAACCCTTTTAACAGGGAAAAACAGGAGAAACCTCAGGGTGAGCAACAGAGGAGGGATCCCTCACCCAGGACGGACAGACGTGCAATAGGTGTTGTTACAGACAAGAAAACAGTTTACAGTTTGTCACAGAATGTGCGGAATATGGAAATGTTAGCAGGGGTTGATGAAGGCAGTCTCTAGTGAGGGGAGGGGGGGGGGCAGGGAGAGCCGGTCAGCTCGATGGGAGGACTGGGTGGCAGACTGGTCCATGGGAAGGGAGGGGAGGCCGGTCTAACGGCAGGGGAAGGGGTGGGATGGGGGCGATGTAGGCGGCGGCTGGTGCAGAGAGATGGAGCTCCGGTGGATCTGCGGAAACACAGAGAGAGTGCGAGACACCAAGGCCAAACTACAAAGTACAACAGAAAATGACAGTTCAAAAATATACTGAGGAGAGGAGAGGAGAGGAGAGGAGGGGAGGGGAGGGGAGAGGAGAGGAGAGGAGAGGAGAGGAGAGGAGAGGAGAGGAGAGGAGAGGAGAGGAGAGGAGAGGAGAGGAGAGGAGAGGAGAGGGCTCTGAGTAACCAGATGTGTCCCCAGCAGTCTAAGCCTATAGCAGCGTAGCTATAAAATGGTTCAGAGCTACCTGAACCAGCCCTAACTAAAAGCCCTGTCATAAAGGAAGGTCTTAAGTCTAGACTTAAATGTAGTTAGAGTGTCTGCCTCTTTGACCCATGGAGAGAGCTGGTTCCACAGTAAAGGAGCCCGGTAACTGAAGGCTCTACCTCCCAGTCTGTTTTTAGAGATACTGGGAGTCACTAACAGACCTGCATTCTGGGAGCGGAGTGCTCTGGTAGGACAGTAAGGAATGATTAGTTCTTTCAGATACACTATGGAGGCACTATGGAGGCTAATGGAATTTCTTGGTTTCCCTCATCAAACTCATCAAATACAAAATCCCAAAACTCCAAAACGCTTTCGTGGACAAGTTGTGACCTGCACATTCACCACGCTATGAGATAATAATAGAACGTTACGAGACAGAGTTGTTTTAGAGGTAAATTCATGCAAAACCGCTGATGCGCGTTGCGTTCAGGGACAGTTTTTCAGCAAGCAGACTCTGTATTTACCTCGAAAACGGCTCCGTTTCGTAACGTTCCATTATTATCTCATAGCGTGGTGATTGTGCAGGTCACAACTTGTCCACGAAAGCGTTTTGGAGTTTTGGGATTTTGTATTTGATGAGTTTGATGAGGGAAACCAAGAAATTCCATTAGCCTCCATAGTGTAGCTCTGAACAGCCTGCCGCTCCGCTCCTCCGTTCTAAAAATAGCTTACACCGACAAATAAAGGTAACGAACCTACTGCTATGACTATAGCGATTATGGCAATGGGCCAATTTGCCAAAATGTTGAACTATCCCTTTAAGTGAAAGTGAAAATATTCAAAAAGTTTTATGGCTGGCCCTGTTCACAGCTGTACATCACTCAGCTTCTGTGCTGCTTCTCTGAACTGGTAGGACACGTCGCATTAACCAAACTATCACTTTAAGGCTCTGGTGTGTGTTGTGTTTTATTGACAGTAGTTAAACTGCGATTAAAAAGTAGAAACAAATGGAAATGATTATGTAACTATGACAGGACTCTGCGGTAGTCAACGTTGTACTTTATACTGGAACCTGAAAGCACACAACATGGACCACACGCTACAATGGGAGCAGATGAGAAAACAGATGCTTCAATACGATATGATAAAATGAACTTATACAACAGGATTTACACAAGACATGAGAGGAAACAAACAGGTCAAGAGTTTTATCTGCTCTAAAATATTGAGGACACACCCTGATCTCTCTCCTTTACACACACACACACACACACACACACACACACACACACACACACGGACACATCCATTACAGAGCAAGGGGATAAATTTACAATCACAGGAAGCCAATCCCACAGACACAGAACCAGCAACCCTCCCTGGTCTGAACCTGATCCAAGCGACTGAAGGCCAGACCCACACACAACACTGCTCTCTCTCTCTCTATTCTTTTTTTCAGGTTAGGTTCAGGTTCAGGAGGTAATTTAAATCTTTAAGCAGCGCTTCCACGTCTCTACCTCCTGTAGATAAATATTCGAGGCACCGATTCCTGCCACATGAGACGTGAGATCCTGCCCAAACAATCATGGAGTTGTTTCCTTTTGTCTGAGCTGAGACGTGAATAACAAAACCTGTGGACAAAGCCTTCATCTGAAAGCTGCATGATTACTCTTACTGCTTACACTTGAAAAATCAATGTCATCAAATAAACATGCTATTTTTCTCAACAAGAATTTTATCCTGTACATTTATAAGGATGCAGAGGAGAGGAGAGGAGAGGAGAGGAGAGGAGAGGAGAGGAGAGGAGAGGAGAGGAGGGGAGAGGAGAGGAGGGGAGAGGAGAGGAGAGGAGAGGAGAGGAGAGGAGAGGAGAGGAGAGGAGAGGAGAGGAGAGGAGAGGAGAGGAGAGGAGAGGAGAGGAGAGGAGAGGAGGGGAGGGGAGAGGAAAGGAGGCTCTGAGAAAACTGTATGTAGAGTCCAGTGGGGCATGTAATGAAGTGATATCATGCAGAGTCAGCAGCAGCCCCCTACAGTAATTGACTGCTATAGATTAACCCTCAGAGAGAGTTACACGTTGAGTGAGTTAAAGGAGGACGGTGTTCTTCATTCAAACGGCCGGACGACTGAAACGTTGAGGCGCTGCAGTACTTCCAGTGAACACGCAACACACTGCACACTTCCTCCTACAGTTCCAACCTCACACTCCACTTCGGAGCTGTAGATGATATTAAAGGTAATAAATGTCAAGCCTGAACTGACGGAAAGAGGCAATATTAGCTCGGGCCCCTTAAGAGACTTCCTTAAAGGCACACTTTCTTTTTTGTGAGTTAAAAAAAAAAGTCATTTATTTGAGTTCACATAAAAGCATCTTTTCTCAACATGGCAACAGGCTGAATGGAGGAGCCTTCAGCTTCAGCTTCACTCAGCAAAACTGGACATGCACACTTGAATATTTGTTTACTCATTAATCATCATTGCAATATTATTCAGGCAGATTCAGATTCACAATGCTTTATTTGTCCCAGAAGGACAAGTCAGTTGACTACAGTCCCCGACAAACACATACAATATACAAGGGAGCACAGTGTGCAGCAACTAGGGAGTAAAAAAATTAAATATGCAATACACTAGATTAAAAACCAAGTTAAAGGGATAGTTCACCCAAAATTCAAATTGCACTCATTATCTACTCACCCTCATGTCGACTAAGGGCTGTGAGAATTTTCAGAGTCCTCCGTTCCTTCTCTGAGTTACGGGGGGGTCCGCGCATCAGTATTTGTCCATATAATGGTTGTCAATGGATACCAACTTTCTTCGTCCAAAAAGACAGACCAAAAAACATCCAAATACCTCCATAGTGCTCGTCTGTAATGTCCCTCTTGTATTGAAGCCCCGACATGAGAAATTGTTCCACCGGTCAGTGCAAATCACGAGAGATTTGCACTAACACAGGAAGAGCAGTGAACCGAGACACTGGGAGCTTCCGCTACAAACAAGCTTAAAATATAGACTTATTACATTTTATTCAGAATAATTTCTCATGTCGGGGCTTCAATACAAGAGGGACATTACACACAAGCAGTATGGAGGTATTTGGAGGTTTTTTGGTGTGTCTTTTTGGACGAAGAAAGTTGGTATCCATTGACAACCATTATATGGACAAATACTGCTGCACGGACCCCCCCGTAACTCAGAGAAGGAACGGAGGACTCTGAAAATTCTCACAGCTCTTAGTTGACATGAGGGTGAGTAGATAATGAGTGAAATTTGAATTTTGGGTGAACTATCCCTTTAAAGGAAAATAAAAACAGTCAAGTAAATAAGTTAACATACTGTAGGTTGTTGCTTGGAGTTAGAGTATGGCACATTGTCCTTATATCATGCAGCGTTACTCTGCATTACTCAAAGTTTGGGTTTGTCATACAATAGCTCAAATAGGGAAACAGTTGCCACAGCTTTCGGTGAACTGCTGGCAGCATTACTTATTGAATTCATTATCTTTTTTATTTTTTGATCAGAGGGAACAACTTGTGACTATTTGAGACATAACAAACATCCCATCTGTAAATTAAATGACTCAGATCTAGTGGAAAAAAGTGGTTTGATTTAAAATCACTGATAATTAACTTTGACAGTGTAGAGGAGTCACATGGTTTGACCTCTGAAAGATTTAAGGAGCTGCCAATGCACCTAAAATAAAACGCCTTTTTAATGAGACATTTTGATGCCTAAATGCAGTTTTATGATTATTTGCTCGTCACATTGTCTTTTATGTGTGTACTGAACTACTTTATGGGGCCTCTGGGGGCCTGGACACAAACAGACACGCGGTTTAAAGAGCTCGGGATCCAAAGATGAGAGACTGACTTTCTCAGTTCAAGCTCTCTGTGGTGGAAGTTAAGGAAGCTTTTAAAGGACGTATCCTGAGTTTAAAGAGCAGAGTGAAGCTGTGAAACCCAGCACCCAGCTCTCTCTTTCTTTCATTCTCCCTCTCTCTGAATTGTCAACCTATTAAATGTCTCTTTGTATCTCGCCTATTCACACACACTGACCAATGGAAAGCTTTGGGCTGTTTCACTGTGTGTGTGTGTGTGTGTGTATGTGTGTGTGTGTGTGTGTGTGTGTGTGTGTGTAATTGTCATAGCGGAGCTGTCCCACTTTTTTGTGTGCAGTGCACCGAGAGACATAGACGTATGTGTGTGTGTGTGAGAATGAGAGTGTGTAACATGACATGGAGCTGGAGAGACTAGGAGGGCTGGAGTGGTGTGTGTGTGTGTGTGTGTGTGTGGAGTTACATGGAGAACAATAGCCTTATTGTACCTGTGTCTACAGCTACTGTCTCTTTTGTGTTGATAGTGAAGCTCTGCATTGAGCCTGTTTACTTCATCCACTCTGTAACAAGAATAACAGTCAACATTTCTGAATCATGTTAAACACATGATCTTTAGTTTCCCCCATGAATGAAAGCTGGGTGTTATTAATGCAGCTACTAGTCAATTAAAACAGAGAAATAAAAGTTTCAAGCATTCATGTATTTATAGTAGAAATCCATGAGTGCTTGAAACTATTATATCCTCTTTATATCCCATATTTTGGATTTTACAATTCCCATAATGCAACATACAGTAATGCATCTTTCATACCTTAGCCTACTTCTAAAGTTCATAACAAAGTCTCAAATCCAATCACCAGTATCATGGTTTTGGAGTTGTTGGATTGTGTATTTGATGAGTTTGATGAGGGAAACCAAGAAATCCCATTAGCCTCCGTAGCGTAGCTCTGAGCAGCTCACGGCTCTGCTCCACCGTTCTAAAAATAGCTTGCACCGAAGGTAACAAACCTACTCCTAATTATAGAGATTATGGAAATGGGTCAATTTGCCAAAATGTTGAACTATCCCTTTAAATACAAGTGGATTTCCCTGTATTGTGATCACTGTCAGCACTGTCCAGACAGCTTGCTACTGGTTCAGTTCAACTGGGTGTGAAACAATCTTTCATTTTGACCTTCCTCATGAAAGAGAATCTACTAATCACAGACTGAGGATGTCATCTTACTGCTGCCACCTCCTCCAGCCACAACTCTCCTCCTCCTCCTCCTCCTCCTCCTCCCCCTCCTCCGCCTTCTCTGGAGAGAGTTTCCCACCTCACATTATAGAAAGAGGTACCTACAGTACGCTAACTTCAGGAGATCAAGTGAAGGTACTCATCACTGCTCCAGTTCTACCTACAGCACCTGCAGAGAGAGGTGGCATTCATATCCAACCCATCTCATCTGACTCCTCTCAGAGCCCAGAGCCCAGAGCCAGGTCCTGTCTGCTCACTGCAGCCCCCCCCCCCTCTCTCTCATGTAGGAGTTCTCATTTCAGCTGCTTTTATCTGCAGACTCTGCCCTGTCCTCCTGTCCTGTCCGCAGATAAGGTTCAAGAGCTCCACTTTAGAATGCACCTTTCTCTTCCTCTCCACAGTCAGATACACCATCACATACGACTTGTGCTGAGTTTGCCTGCAGCACGGAAACCTGTGTGTGTGTAGCTTTCTCTCATGACATTTCAATGATTCATGTCACAACTTTGTGAAAACAAACGGAGCTAAATGAAGTACGTAATGAAGGGGAATTGGAGCCTTGATGTACCGCTGCACTGAACTCAACTCAACAAACCAGCCCTGCACCATCCCCCCTTGTCCTGGCACTTGGCCCTGCAACCATAGTAGCATGCAGAGGGGGGGGGGTTGGGGTTCCCCTACTGGGGCGGAGGTAAGAGGGGAAAAGGAGGAGGAGGAGAAGGAAGAAACAAAGAAGATGCTACGGAGATAAAAGTCTCAAGATCAAGAGTGATAAGGAAAACGTGTGTGAGAGGGAATTTCTTTCATCCAATCCCACGGAGATCTGGATAGATGGCAAGATAAGAGGAGAGAGGTTAGGTGAGAGGGGAGGAAGGAAGGAAGGAAGGAAGGAAGAGAAGAAGACAGTGGGATGAGAGTCAAACTGTAAAAAAGCTACTGAGACAAGCCAAGGATGAGGGACGCCTACGGAGAGATCAGGAGGGAAGAGTGGGAGGGATGGAATGGATGCAGAGATGAAAAGGATGGACGGCGCGGCGGGGAGTAGGCGTGGAGAACGACAGAATGGGATGAGGGGAAAGATGAGAGCAGGGCAGAAGAGACAAGACACAAAAAGAGGAATGAGAAAAGGTGGCGAGAGGAGAAAAAAAGATGGAGAGATGGAGAGATGACAATGATGATGAAGATTAGTGTTATTAGAGAGAAAGAGTGGGGGAATGAAAACAGAGGAGAGAGAGAGACAGGAGTCTGAATGTATTATAGCCAGTGGGCCAGTAGGTCTGTGCTAATCTGTATTGTCAGATTATAGCGTAATCCCATGCTAACACACACACACACACACACACACACACACACACACACACACACACACACACACACACACACACACACACACACACACACACACACACACACACACACACACACACTTACGGCGCTGGGTTAAAGTGTCTGACTGGACCCTGTGGTGCTGAATTGGAATAAGAGTCTGTGATCCAGAAATTTCCTGGCCAGCATGCGTGCTTGTTGCCATGGAGATGGCTCCAGAAAGAGAGAGAGAGAGAGAGAGAGAGAGAGAGAGAGAGAAGGAGAGAGCAGGAAAGTGTGGAAAGATAAGACTGGAAGAGAGGGAGAGGAATGAAAAAAGTGAAAGAAAAGTGAAACCAGAACCAGGCGGGGCCCAGTACATTCATACACACACACACACACACACACACACACATACACATTTAGCCTACAACACACTTATCACACACAATCATTCAGAGCCAAACCACATGTTGTGCATGTGTTGAACAGCTGCATACAACCAGCCCGTTAGCCAGAACATACAAACAATGCTGCTTATTGGCTCAGGGATCTCACTACTGCCGCGCCATTGGCTGACACGTCGCAAAACATCCGTCTGATTGGCCCAGAGGAACACACACCTACTGCAGCAGAGGGATCAAAGGAAATGAGTTAACCTAACACGGATGTGTGTATGATCCTGTATAAACACACACACAGGGCTCACGTCTGAAACTCATGTACAATATCATTCAAGTTTTGATGGCTAGGAGGTTTACTTACATGAGGGTGTGTTGTTTTTGTGAGGCATGGTCTCTCATGTTGTGTTATTTCTATACTGTACATTTTGTACTTTGTCTCTTTTTGTTTTTTTATCAGCTCCCACTGTGGTCTGTGTTGTTCATTTAAAGGTCCAGTGTGTAAACTGAGGGGAAAACAGTGACATCCAGCATTCCAATTCTATTAGTTCTCTATTAGAAATTTCTATTGTTTATTTATGAACATGAAACTCTTGAAACGTGCTCTCTGGTTGGCTGGATTTTCCATTCCGTACACAGATTTTTATTTCATAGCGATTACATATATATATTCATTGGTAGTATATTCAGATTTTGCCAATAAACCTTGACAAATATTACACACTGGACCTTTAATGGGACTATACTTTGATTTTGGACATTTCTTTGGTCTCTGATCAGATTACATCAATTGTGATCATAAAGTAAAAATGTGTAGCCATGCTGGGCTGTGGTCTACAACATGTTGACAGGTAGGAGGTATAACTATGACCATCGCTGCTGAGGCACTCCTACTGTAAACTGAAACTCAGCGCCCCTAAAAATTGGAGTAAGAAATGTTGTTATTCTAAAATTTTTGTTTGTCTTCGACAAGCTTAAATATTTTAATATTTTAAGAATGAAAATGCAAATGAAAACAACCCCGCCTCACGGTATCATCCTCTCATCCACACTTCTTTCCTTTTACCCCTCATTACATCATTACCAACACTTTATAATTATTCCTGGTCCTCATTTTGCTGCAGCAAACCACAGATTGCTTTTCATATTGTTGGGAAGGAGTTGGTTAGCAGCTGACGTTTTTCCATCAATGTTGCATTGTTAACCATTGTGTCAGCCATTGCAGGGTTTGAATTTGAAAGACACTGTTGTTGTTTGGTATAAGCAACATATTGAAGCCAGTTCAACCAGAGATGAGATGTGTAAAAGATAACTCCTGGTGTCTCTCTCTCTCTCTCTGTGTTTCCTGCCAGTGACCAATGGACATAATATTATTTTACAATAGACATTCTTTTTGTGTGTGTGTGTGTGTGTCTGTGAGCCTGATGTTAGGGAAGGCTATCTGATGGGGGGGGGGGGGGGGGGCTCTCCGTAACCCGCAATCTTTTGTTTATGCTAGACTACACAAATATACACGTTGTAACATCGTATAAATGTGTCGTTTCTAGATAAACTACAGCTGCTAATGCTAATGTCATCAGTGCATAATTAAGACCACAAAGGGAAACCAATTCTGATGTGATTATGAAAAGGTTATGTCAAAGGTTACCAGAGTTATCGGTAATCATCCTCAGGTGACAATGAACAATTTATGGCAATCGATTACAAACTGTAAACCGGTAAAAAAAAAAAAAAAAAACAGTCAAACTCATGGTAATCACCCTGACACCCTTGGGAAGTCAAGGGTTTGTTAAGGCCATTGGAGAACATTCTCTGGACACTACGAATGTCCTTACAATATCTGCTGACCCACAGGATGGAAAAACAAGGGAGCACAAAAATCTGGATGAAATATCCTAAAGAGAGCAGGAACACCTGCAGCATCCAGCCTGAAACACAACTATCTCCATCTGCCTGATAGCTGTGGAGATATTTGGACCAGAGTGCTGGACTGTCAGATAACGTCCCTAAAGCCATGTTGCTGGCCTGGCTAAAAACATACACATGTGCACAGATGTTCATACGTGTCTTAAGCAGGACTTGTGCTGACAAATGCATTTAATACTAACACACGTGCAACAATTCTGTTACTGTGCTACTCACAGACCAGGAACCAGCAATGAGACACACTGAACTGCCGTCACATGCGCTCATAACTCACAAACACATGCTCTAGAGAGGGGAGGACAGATGTTGGACCATCACAGTGGCACATCTGGATAAGAGGTGCACCATGTGAGAATCTGGTCTGGGACCTTTTCCACATGTGCTCTTTTTCAGTTTTGTGTCCTCCCTCTCTTTCCACTGAAATACAATGCAAGAAAAAAAAACAAGCAGCTGTTGCTTCGGTGGAATCTTCCAGAATCCCCTATTTCCTGTTGTCACCTCTGGACCTCCAGATCCTGGCCCAGTTCGACAAGACGGATCGCCCTCCCCGGCTCTCCGACGGCAACACACCGCCAGCCAGACTGATTCATTGGGCAGGAGGAGGAGGGGGCAGAGGGGATGGGGGAAGAGAGAGAGATGTACGGAGGAGAGAGTGTGTAGACGACAGATGATCTGTGCAGCCTCATTAGCAAATGCAACTGTTACTAGCTCCTGGAACATATGTGACAGGCAGCATGTGCTTTTACATGTAGAGGAAGTCAATCAGATATAACTCATTCTTTTTACAGGTATAATCAATGATTCAATAGTAGACAATTATTTCTACAATAGGGTAAAATATAAAATTGTACATTATGCACTATGTGTTTTTGCTTTTTTTACTTAAAGCAGAAGTAAGCGATCCGGTCGGTTTGGCTAGTTAGCAGTCCCCGCCCTCGTCATGGATCTATTGGTCCTCGTCCCTACGTCACCACATTCACGCGCATCCCTTGGCTGCACACACAGAGAGGACCGCCCCTTTATGCCGTTCTCTCTCCTCATTGGATAAATGTTGTAGGATACAAGGAAAGTTTTCTCCTCAGCTTACAGCAGAGCAGAGTGACTGACAGACCCGTGTTTCAGACCAAACACTCTATGTAAGTGATTGCTGTCGGAAGATACAACTATTTAAGACTTATATTAAAGCAGAAGTAAGTGATATATTTGTGTTAATATAAGTCTTAAATAGTTATATCTTCCGACATCAATCACTTACATAGAGTGTTTGGTCTGAAACACGGGTCTGTCAGTCACTCTGCTCTGCTCTGAGCCGAGGAGAAAACATTTCTCGTATCCTACAGTTTTTATCCAATGAGGAGAGAGAACGGCATGCAGGGCTGTGTGTGCAGGCAAGGAACGCCGTGAATGTGGCGACGTAGGGACGAGGACTGTTATGGTGCGTTCAAGGAAACTCGTATTTTTCCGACCGTGAAGTGGTACCAGTTCGATCTGGTACGAGTTCACTGGTCGGACGTTACGAGTGGCCGTTATAGTGACTTTCACCGGTAAAACAGGTCGGAAAAACACGAGTGGGTTGCCTGGAACGCTACAAAGTCGTAAGTTGTGACTGGAAGCTGTAATTTACGATTTCAAAAGCCTGCCTGGAACGCAGCATTAGCGAAAACGACCGGACCACTCACTTCTGCTTTAACACAAATATTCCGCTTACTTCTGCTTTAAAGGGACAACGAGGAGTTTCTCCAGCGGCAGAACGAAAAATTCGGCTCAAAAGTCTCATATTAATGTGGATGAATCTACGTTACCACTTGTTAATAGGCCCATTTTCGATAAATATATGGTTTTGTCTCTATGGTTATTTTGTTATTATTAGTGGTGGTGGAAATGCTGGGCGAGCCGACCAATTTCGGTTTTGTGGCGAGTTATGAGAATAACGCTGCCGAATCGCCGTTTATGGTCGGAACTACGACGGTATGTGATCGTCTTCCAACCTCTGACTTTAATTCTTGATGAATGAAAACATGAGTCTGTCTTGCGCCGGTCAAAGAATTTCACGGTGCGGAGGCTCATAAATGTAGTGTGAAAACGCTTTGCTTTTCTAAAACTCCTCGTTGTCCCTTTAAATGGCTCTCTTATAATATCCACTTGTCATCATCCTTTGGTCTACATCATTAATCAGTCATCTGACACATAAATATGCAGCCAGATTTACAACCATGAAACATTAATGAGTGCAAATGGATTAAAGCTGGAGTGGGCAGTAATTCTTTCAGGATTGTACTTGAAGTGGTCTGAAAGATCTGCACCTCCTCCAGCCTCTGGTTTTAGACTGTAGGACAGGGGCCAAAACCGGCCCGGCAGAGGGTCCAATCTGGCCCTCAGGATGAATCTGCCATGTGTGAAAATGACATAGAAGACATGAGGCATGGTTGTTCATTATATATTTTATAGTTCATTACCCGTAAGCATCTTTATAATGTACTAATACAAAGGGAAAACATATTTTTATTTATAGGTTATCATGCTATTATTTTACTGGTCATCAGACTGTGCTGTTTGTGGCCCCTGAGCTAAAATGAGTTTGACACCCCTGCAGAACATCTACAGTAGCCTATTTGTGATCAGAGACTTTAGCCAATCACGGGAGATAGCGTTCCTATTGGCTGTTGTACAAATGCAGATGTGTGTGCACGGCCCTTGGATGGGCATCAGGATTAACGGACACACTGAAGTGTTTTGGAGACAGGTAACTTCATTTTCCTGTGAAATCTAAAGGTGTTGCAGCGGTAGGTTGTGTTTGTGTGAACAGCAGGTGATGAGTGTGTAGTGCTATGTGTAGTGCTGTGTGTAGTGCTGCTCATGGTGCGTTCATATGACCGCCACAGAGGAGCTTGTTGTGCTAATCTAACTTCAATTTACATTTTTATTTCATCAGGACAGCCAGTCAACAGTGACGCTTCAACTCTGTGAAGCTTTGAACTAAACACCAACATGGTCACTATGACAACACAGCTCATGCTGGTGTCCAGGTATGATGTTAAAGGGATAGTTCAACATTTTGGCAAATTGGCCCATTGCCATAATCCCTATAGTCATAGCAGTAGGTTCGTTACCTTTAATTGTCGGTGCAAGCTATTTTTAGAACGGCGGAGCAGAGCCGTGAGCTGCTCAGGGCTATGCTATGGAGGCTAAGGGAATTTCTTGGTTTCCCTCATCAAATTCATCAAATACACAATCCAACAACTCCACAACGCTCTGGTGGACAAGTTGTGACCTGCACATTCACCACGCCATGAGATAATAACACAACGTTACCAGACAGAGGGAAATTCATGCAAAACCACTGATGCGCGTTGCCTTCAGGGACAGTTTTTCAGCAAGCAGACTCGAAGCAGACTCGAAAACGGCTCAGTTTCATAACGTTCCATTAGCATGGTGAATGTGCAGGTCACAACTTGTCCACGAAAGCGTTTTGGAGTTTTGGGATTTTGTATTTGATGAGTTTGATGAGGGAAACCAAGAAATTCCTTTAGCCTCCGTAGTGTAGCTCTGAACAGCTCACGGCTCTGCTCCGCCGTTCTAAAAACAGCTTGCACCGACAATTAAAGGTAACGAACCTACTGCTATGACTATAGGGATTATGGCAATGGGCCAATTTGCCAAAATGTTGAACTATCCCTTTAACCCTGTACCACTGAGTTCAGCTTGTTAGCTCTTCAATTCTAGATAGTGGGTCATGGACTCTGTTGCACAGTGATTACTACACACAGTTCAGATGGATAGATTAAATGGATACAGTGGAAGAAATCAATCAGAGCTTGATGAGATTGGAAGTTGTGTGTGTGTGTGTGTGTGTGTCTGTGTGTGTGTGTGTGTGTGTGTGTGTGTGTGTGTGTGTGTGTGTGTGTGTGTGTGTGTGTGTGTGTGTGTGTGTGTGTGTGTGTGTGTGTGTGTGTGTGTGTGTGTACTTGTGTTACTGTAGGTACTGTACATAAACTGAGGCCTTGTTTTATGTTTTGTACACTGACTGTGTGTGTGTCCCATATTTATCTGCATGTTGTATTTTGTGATGCTGATCGTATGTTCATGCCGCATGTATGTGTGTGTGTGTGTGTGTGTGTGTGTGTGTGTGTGTGTGTGTGTGTGTGTGTGTGTGTGTGTGTGTGTGTGTGTGTGTGTGTGTGTGTGTGTGTGTGTATGTGTGTGTTTGCTATGGATCACATGTCTTCACATGGGGTCAACGGTGATTTAGCGAGCAAACAGAGACGTTTCAGTTCAAAGAGACAGAAGTGTGACACAGTAAAAACACCAGGGGCCAGATCCACTCTGAATATAGCTTTCCATTCTCTCATCACTGCTTCATCCGTCTCATAGTTTGATCCGTTTCTTTCCCTGTCTCTCTCTTTTCCTCTCTTTGTTCTTTCATGAGACGAGGGAGGCTGGAGGCTTCACACTCGCTCGATATGCTCAAGTTTTCCCAGCTGCTCTGACTATTGGCTTCAGATGGTTTGAGAGTCTCGCAGTCACAAGTTCAGCGATCATCTCCAACCGTCACATATTTTAGAGTTCGCGCTTCCTGGAAAATAAATCTGGCCCTGATATCTGCCCCCAGACCAGCGGGAGAGGCTTCGACACAGCCAAAGAGACAACATGAGGAACGGCTGAAAAATTGATGAGTTAGGTAAAGTGAAGGCGTTCATCACCAGCTTCACATCCTGCTGTCAACATGACAGCGGAGTCGGACGCTCATGTATCTTCTCTTGAGGGTTCCTGTACTGGTAACATGACCTTCACCAGTTTACAGATTGAATGTTGAATGAGTGCTTCAACAACATACAGTAGCTTTTTTATTTGCTTTTACAGTGCAATCAACATTATATGTTTGGTAACACTTTATTTGACGCCATCTCTCTAACACATTCTAACCATAATGTGGTATGCTTATTGTTATAAAGCCTTATGATAACTTATGAGTGTTTATAATGATAGTTATACGCCAATTATAACACATTATAACTATATTTATAATGCATTATCGATGTGGGCATTGTCAGAGAGTTACTAACAATTATAACGTATTATAATACCTGACATTATAAGTCATGATAAAATGCTTTACTGTATAGTGTGTTATGATTATTGTTATAAAGCAGTATGATCAAAACTATAGACCCCTTCACAGATTGTAAACATCCGGGTGGGCGGGGCTTAGCTGGAGGCAAAACGTCTGAAACGCGGTAGCTTGTAAACGCTGGTTGGCATGTTTTAACGGACTGTTTATTCAAGAATGGACGAGGAAAAGGCATACCGTAATAGTGAATATGTTAGTACACACACCCTCCGAGACATGAGTGTTATTTTAAAAAGTTGACTCCAGACCGTCATATGTACCGGAAATTCACAAATGAAAGCTGAGTCTCAATCAGACACCGGCCCGGTCTATTTCTATTTTCTGCTAGTTCTTGTAAATGTACCAAAAAAAGAAGCCCGTGGTCCGCCGCGACCCGAGCTATGAAATGTTTTCAACCTGAACCCGGTACGTCCGGTCGTGTTGTTCGGTCCGGCCCGTTGAGACCTCGGACTGACACAAGGAAAGAGCCGGGGGCTACACAGTCTGTGGGCGGAGTCCAAGTTTAATTGGTGCTTGTAAATGAATGCTGCTCTGGATCTGACTCTTTCCTTCTATTCTTACTCTTTTAAACAGAATCTATTATATATTTTCATGTTTGCTGAGCATGACATTGGTTCAAAATGAATTTAAAACCTGTCCCGTACACGTCTGTCTAAACAGATGCTGGGTCAGTTGTTTTGCCTCCAGTGAACGTCTTGACGTCACAGTAAGGTAGGCTGCGAAGGGGTCTATAGTTATACAGTGCTATAACTGCATTATAAGTATGGTTATAATGCGTTATACATGTTTTATTGATTAAATACCATTTATTGATTTTTTATAGTTTATTGTTTAAAACATCAAACTATTTATTACTGATCAGTTCAAAATTGTTTTTACGGATTATTGTTTCTCATGTTGTATATGTGTGTATGAAATTAGAGATTCCTCTCAGTGACATTTCCTTTATAGACCAATTGAATGAAGTGACAACACAGACTCTGATGTGTTAATGTGGTGTTAGGAGGAATCATCTGATGCCTCGGATCCAATTGTTCCATCAAGCACAGTCACTTCCACACCACCTCATCTTTCACAAAAATAGAGCACCTTACATACGATGGGCTCTATGCACTGCTCCACTACTTCCTGAACTTAAGGCAGCTCCTGATTAATCCAGGTGTGTCTGAGTGGTCACAATGGTCAGACACACCTGGATTAATCAGTTTGTCCAATAATGTAAGACAGGAAATAAAGGAGCTGCCTTAAATTCAGGAAGTAGTGGAGCTGTGCATAGAGCCCATTCAGTAATAATCCAAAGATTTGCAGGTGTTACAGTAAAGTTATTATTTCTCTGAGAGGTATCCACTGTGATTCTGATTGACTTACTCTGTGTTTTTTTTAATTCCCACACAATCATCTGTTTTGCCAGTTCTCATAAAGAGGGCCATCATGGCTAGTAGCTATCATGGCTAACTACCTCTGCTGGCCAAGTGGAAAGTGAGTACAGTCTGTGAGACTGTGTCTAATAGTAACACTAATCTGCTAATATTCACTCATTAAAATATCTTAATGCGAGTCAATCCTAACTCTGGCTGGTCATTTGATCCTTGAAGGTCACTGCTGGTCTGGAGGTGATCTGGGCTGACATGGGTCACCAGTCTGTCATGGGACCATCATGGATACTTCAATACTGGAATATTTCAGAAACCTCTCTTTCATTTTGTTAAAAGGGACAACGAGGAGTTTTTTTTATTTTGGAAAAGCGAAGTGTTTTCACACTACATTTATGAGCCTCCGCACCGTGAAATTCTTTGACCGGTGCAAGACAGACTCATGTTTTCATTCATCAAGAATTAAAGTCAGAGGTTGGAAGACGATCACATACCGTCGTAGTTCCGACAATAAACGGCGATTCGACTGCGTTATTCTCATGACTCACCACAAAACCGAAAGTAAAGAAGCGCTGGTCGGCTCGACCAGCATTTCCGCCACCACTAATAATAACAAAATAACGATAGAGACAAAACCATATATTTATCGAAAATGGGCCCATTAACAAGTGGTAACGTAGATTCATCCACATTAATATGAGACTTTTTTATAACCAAATAGAAACTCCTCGTTGTCCATTTAAATAGGTCTTTTTTACAAAAGTGGTATACAGCAATGTAATCTGAGACAATTATAGGAACTACTAGGAATATTTAACCTGCATTAAGAGCATAGATAAGCAAAGTGGAATAAGAAGATGTGTTCACTTCAACTGAGAAAATACCAGCTGCTCATAATAACTCCACAGATTTTTTCAGTTCACTTTTTGCCACATCAATTGAGCATTTCTACCTGCAAAGTAATTGTACTACTCATCTCAATTCAAGTGATTGTCATCCAATCCTGGATCATTTGATTTTTAAACTCTAAAAATAAAAGTGCATATTTTTCCAGTGGTTCAGTGGAGCGTCTCCATGGAAGCAACAGCTGTAGGTAACACACCTGCTGCCAGGCTCCACCCCAGAGAGGACTTGTTAGTACGATCCTGCAGAGCTAAGTTCTACACTAACTATCGGTGCATGACGCAGGTGCTGCTTTCCTCTTGTAAAAGAGACTGAAGAGAGGGAGAGTGATTTCACAGTGCCGGCTTTTTATGAGATGGAAAGCATCCAACCAAAGTCGACTGAGAGAGAGACAGGGAGTTACAGAAAATGACAAAATCTGGGGGGAAAAACGAATGATATCTGGGTCAGAGTGTTTACAGGTCTCCGGTTAGTAAGTACGGTCAAAGCTGGATTTGGATACATTTCTGCATATGTGAACTTTTGTACACACGCCACACTTTAAGTGCATGTATTAAAGGTCAGGTACATTATATGGAATCTTTTGTAAATCTGCAGCTGTGTGTGCAGCGATCCAGCATCAAACATCTGTTCAGCTGCTGCATCACACATGTACTAGCCCATGTATGGAGACACACACACATACATACACACACTAGGACAGACTCAACATCTGTGCCCCTGGCCAGTCCCTTCTGGTCTTTGGTCACACATATCATGTGTGTGTGTGTGTGTGTGTGTGTGTGTGTGTGTGTGTGTGTGTGTGTGATATGTTACTGCATACAGAAGCATTAGTGGACAGCTACTTTATACAGCAGTTGAGCCAAAGAGATGGGACCACACAGCCCATTTAGAAGATAACTGTTTCACAAATCCATCTGTCCTGACCCTGGTTAAGAAATAGAACCTGAAACTGATATCTGGCATTTCATGAATGTGGAGGGCAAAGGCTTTCAGTCCTTCTGAAACCAAAGACACAAGAGCAGAAGTGTAAGGAATGAATTAAACACAGCTGAGAGAGGAGAGGCTGACACTGATTGGCTAATGGCTTTTTGAATGATTGAAGATTTCAAACAGGTAAACAAAGCGCAACTTTATGGCATGGCGGTCATATAACTACCTGACTCCGTCTGATTGGAGGTCGTCAGTGGCTGCATTTGATCGGTGAAACACTTGACAGAGTGTATGTTGGAAGTTCATTAAAATAAAACAAACAGGTTGCTCATTGGATCAATATAAAAAAGTAGCGAGTGTGTGTGTGTGTAAAATCGGCAAGAAAACAAAACATCGCCGATCGTCCTCTCAATCGCAGATAGACAATCGGATCGCCAATCAGCACAACCCTAGATGGGAATGTTGGACCCTTTGAACAAGTCAACGGGAAACAATATGGAGTTAACATTAGTTTCATTATCTAGCGAGCAATAACTGATTTCAGTCTGCATAGCGCAACAGTTGTCTGTTAGAACTGATCTTGCTTTAAAGGGGAAGTATTATGGAAATATCACCATACCAAAATGTGAGAATTGACAAAAAAATCTGTAATGTTCAGGCTCCCTAGGTTGAAATCCACTTTGTTTTATGAGCTGTTCTCTCAGTTGTCTTCCAGTGGTGAAACTAGGTTTCAAATTTGCATAACCCCACCCCTACCTGGTACCAGTAGAAAGGGAGGGGCAAGCAGTGGTTCATTTGCATTTAAAGGGACAGGCTCTGAAAGCAGCCGTTCTGAACACGGCTGTTTTGAGAGGATGAAAAGAGCTGTGATGTTTGATCCTTGGGGGATTTTGACCAAAACACGTCACAGACATGTCTTTAAGACGCCTGGGAACTATTTTAATTTGTGGAAAGGGGACATGATATGTCTCCTTTAAGGTGCCTCTGTCTGAAATTAAGGACCCACTGGCTTAGATGAAAGTCAACTATTCATTCACTGGTGTTTGGGAGAAAGTTAAACTCAGTTTAGACTCCTATCTGTGCTGTAGCAGAAAATATTTTCACTCTT